>NW_010972631.1:8826208-8826425 GCF_000737465.1 Haliaeetus leucocephalus | reverse complement strand
CTGAGGGGTTTCCCCCAGACTCTCCTCCCGTCTCTCACTCAGGGGAGTTAGGGAGGGAGGGAGAGAGGGGAGGTTACCGGCCGGGACTGTCGGCGCTGGGGGTGGTGGATGGGGGCCGTCCGCCGCCCGCGGTGAGCCCCCCCCGCCTCTTCAGCCTACGGCATCTGTTAGGAGCGGTGGGGGGCCACAGCTTTTGGCACCGCCACCGCTCGCCACA
>NW_010972631.1:8797013-8826198 GCF_000737465.1 Haliaeetus leucocephalus | reverse complement strand
TAGTAATATTCTCCCCTTTATTGCAAACCTACTGCTATCGGGGCTCACTATCTGTTCCGAAGGTTTTCTTTCCCTGTCGTTGCTGCGAACTTTTAAACGGTAGTAAAATATTAAGCTGTGGTTTAATATTTGTAGAATAGCCGGAGGGAACTTACTGTGGCCTTGAAAGTTACTGGTCTGTGCCCTTTACGTGAGGAGACTCAGGTGATTTGTTTATGGAGAAACCTGGGCTGGACAACAAATAAGGTAGCCTGCATAACAGTGTCTGTCCCCACAGGCATGCTCAGCTTAGGCTGTTCTGTAGGGCTGCAGGTCAGGCCACGCTTCCTTCCCCATCCAGAGTTGAGATTTCTGTGAGCTGGTTGATGGAATATTCCTGAAACAGACCAGTACAGTACATGTTAATAGAAGAGCCAGGAAAAAAATGTTAGATGTTTGTGGTCCCTCCTAGGCTCTATTTGGCTGTTAGGTTCATGGCAATATTTGGCTGATGCTTCTGTCCCCTCAACATCCTGATGAGTGCCCAGCTCCAGCTGCACGAATGGCTTTGTTATGCTAAATCACCGTCTGTGGGCCACTTCAAAAGACTGGATGTTGCAGATGTTGGCTGCGCAGCAACTTTAAAGACTCAGGATTTTCAACTTCTTTTCAAAATCAGCTATATAATTAATAAATTGAATGGCTTTGTAACTGCCCATAAAGGATGAGGGAGTCAAAGATCAGTTTGTAGAATATGGCTTACTGATAAAAGTTGATTGTTCGTTTCATGTTTTTCAGAGGTACTTAATAGTGAGCTTCTGTCATCTCTGTGTCAAGAAGAATGTATTTTGGTCAATAATACCAAGTATTGCAAATAGGAAAATAGATTTTGCTGCTTCTTTGCTGACTGAGATAATCAGTTTCATTTCACTACCTTAATCTGACTTATTTGAACTTGGGCTAGAATATCAGCTTTAATTTAATTTTCTAGCTAGCTTCTCTTTCAGCTTGCTGAAGAATGACAGGATGTTTGGCAGGAGTAGAAAGAGCCAATGTTTGCAGAAGGATTAGATTCTTCGCTGTTGGTAGTCCCTTATGTCATGCTTAAAGCAAAAATAATAATAATAATAAAAAAAATTCCTTTGGGCCATTGGCAACAGTTGGCAGGCATAATACAGTTTATTTGACTGTAGGGTTTAATCTTAAGGCTGTGGTATTTTAAGATGAATGAATATGCTGATTCTGGGAATACAGGTGGATTGTTGGTTGGTGTATATATGGGTGAGTTTAATCCACATTGCTTGAGAAGGTTTCCTGATACGATCTCTTCAGTGAGGTAGAATAATGGTTCTTCCCAGTCCTTTGCTCCCAAGCTGGTACAGGGAGGATTTCTGTTTGAATCTTCCTTCTGAAGAAAAGTCAGAGCTGCTTTAGGCACGTGTCTTAGCTAAATATAATAGCTAAAATATTTTTAGAGGGTAGTTTATGCTCACTGTGGACATTTGGCTTTTTAACCAAATGCAGAAGTATCAGTCATTTTAAGAGATCTTCATAAGTAATTTTTGACTAGTTTATGACTCTTGAATTATTTATGACTTCTGATATCTGTGCACCTCCATCTTTATACTGCTTGAAAGAACTGTATGGGTATTAATAGGCTTTCTCCTACATTTACGTTAAAAAAATGTTAGTGGAACTTTAAAGGAAAAAAGTTGATGCTTTTAATGAAAGCATTTGCATGCAGTTATATAATTGAACTTGAAAGTGCTCAAAGTTTGTCCTGCTTTTGACTACCAGCTGAATTATTTTACCATCATGAGGAAAGCCCAACTATTCTCTACCAACATTCTGGAAAACCTGTTACTAAGGGAACAACGTTTTATTTTTTAAAACTTTCCTTTGGGAAAGCAGAAGCTTTTTCTGACTCAGAAGCTGCTGGAAATGAGCCAAGACATGGAAATCAGCAGGTTTCTTGGGGGAGGTTAGGAATTCTCCAGGAAAACAGAATGTACTGGTCTATGTTAGCATAATTACTATTTAGAGTCTAAAATACAAGAAGATAACAGTGAAGATAAGTTCAAGCAGTTTAAAATACACTGTTTATGTGAACTAAGTTATACAACTAACACAGTTTTGCCTCCATATGTTTCTAGGGCCAAAAATAATTATCTGTGCTGATTTCTTAGGTGTTCGTGAGTTGAATGTTAAACTAATATTTGGAGTTTGTTTTCCTGTCCCCCACTCCCTAGTTTCTGAAGAGAGGGTTTTTCAGAGGTGCTCTGAACAGTCACAGAGCTACTCAGTATTAAACTCTCACATTTATGCTACACATATCTGTTTGTTTGATAGAGTCATCGCAGCTTTGCAGCTTTCTGAGGAGCACCAGCTCTAAGACAGGAGGAAGATCTGAACCTGCTAAGCAGTCGCTTAAGAAACCGAAGTTACCAGTAGGTCGATTTGATGAACCAGAGGAGTCCAGCATAGAGAGGGAACCCCTGGAAAGTAAGTCATGTTTTGTAGCATTCGCTGCATATCAAGGTGCCACGATTAGATCACTGGTCAACCCCAGACCAGGGAAAGAGACAGATAACACACACAGTGTGAGCGCCAACTTCCGCCTTTTATTGCGCAGTCAATTCCTTTTATACTAACAAGGGTAGGCGGGATTACAGACACATCATAAGGCTGCGACTAACCCTCTAACTTTCCGTGACATCGCGAGATCTTCTGAACGCCGAACCCTACAATGTTTTACAAAATTGAAAGCCATGTTTTAAAGGCAAGACCCTGAGATGCAGTGCTGATGTCAGTTTAAGAAGAGGTGTAGGCATTCAGCACTTCAGAATCGCTTTCTAAGCTTACTGGCTCTGAAAAAAACGAGGCAGCGCAGCAAATGGTGCATGGGGGAGAAAGTCTTCAGAAAAAGGGTGGTCAAACACTGTAACAAGTCACCCAGAGGATCTGTGATCCCTCTCCTCTTGGAGATACTCCAGTTCGCCTGGATGTCCTGACCTAACACCAGCCTTTTAAGCAGGGTTGGGGCCAGATGTCTGCCAAAGGTGCCTTCCACCGTAAACCGCTGCACGATTCTGAGAAATGTAGCTGGTACTGGTCTATTAAGTACAGCTGTAAATGGTGGTAGTAAACTCATGAGGGCACCAGCTACTTTTAATTATCCAAAAAGCCTGTTGTGTTCCTTAGTTCACAAAAGATTTCTGATTCATGCTGTATTTCATGGTCAGTCTTTCTCTCAGTCTTGCAGGTAGCGTTTTGAAAAGCAGCAACAGATAATGAGTTTGCTGAGCCACTCGGTGGGGTCTAGGGAGACCTAATGAACTGCTGTTGGTGTTGCGTTCCAGTCACCTTAGTGGGCTGCATTCAGAGGACCTGACAAGATTGAGGCACAGATATATTGCTGCTGAAGTCACTAGGAATGTATACTTTTTTTTATCAGATGGGAGAAAGACAAAATCTCTTTTCTTCCTTCTTTTTAATTGGCCATCTTCTCTTAACTAAAAGTGCTAGTCATGCTTTTATCTTATTCACCATAGTGTGATATTCTGCTACTGTTTACCAGTAGTGATAACCATGTTTATCTATTTTGAGGTCTCTAGGATAAGCTTTTTTAATATATCAATAGATTACTATGACTATCCAGATGACAAAATGACTGAAAAATTATAGTATCATCTCTGAAATGGTTGCAAGCAATTTCAGGTTGTGACTCACTTGAGAACTGACTCAGAGTTGGAGTTACTGTATAAGCAGCTATTTAATTCTTGTCCTTTATTCCCAAGAAAATAAATGTCATCACTGCTTCATTTAGAATGAATGCATAATTATTATCTTTTGCTTTTCACTTGGGTGTTCTAGGTTTTAGAGCAAGACTCAAGGTTTCTTTTGGCTTCAAATGTAGTTGTACATTCTTCACATGTAACACTAGTAATAGTTTGTTAGGCTGCTGACTGCCCATTGTGTTGTTAGGAAAAAACGTAAGAGTTTAAGCGGGCTATTTGAATTCCCGCTGCTGTGTAGCTATTGTGGACAAATCTTCTGAGCTTCTGCATCCACTGTCAGCACATCAGTAGTGCTTGGATATTGGGATGATGACATTGACAAAATAATATTAGATGCATTTGCACTCCTTCTACTGCCAGAGGTGCTCAAATAGTGACATTTCCTATCCTGGTCTGCATGAATTTTTAAACAGGCATCCCAATATGTCATTCTGTATAGCCTGTAGCTACGTGAGTCTCCCTCCATCACTGTCCTTTTTCTCTGCTCTCCAGGGTTTCTGTTGTTGTCTTTCCTCATTTTCAGCCCTGCTCCTCATTACTTGTGTTGCCCACCAGGGCTGAAGTAGGGATACAACTGAGGGAGCCCTGAGTTACACATATATATGGGAGGCCCTGGAGAATCAGCGTGTCAAGGGGATGTGTGGGGTACAGTGAGCTTCAGGGATACCTGCAGTCCAGTGCAGGGTGAGAAAACGCTCGGCCTCGGATGCTGCCGTGCCAAAACATACTTCGTGGCTTGGCGATGCCCAGTGGGATGGCCATTGTGCAGCATGGGTGGCCGGAGTTACTACTCTTAAGAGATGGCCCTGAGTAAGGGAGCACTGAGTAGCACAAGGATGTTGATTGTGAGGTGCAGAAAGCTCCAAGTAGGCAGCATAAGCTAGTAGGGTGCTGGGAACAAAAGAAGCACTGCTAATGTGTAAGCTTAGCACATCACTTAACAGAGAGAGCTGAAAGTCCAATCCATACCCCACTTAGGAAGAGTTTCCCTCTCCTGAAAGGGTGTTGCAGTGACTTAGTGAGCTTAATTTAAGCTTTAGAAGGTGAAAAGTCTAATTTTAGCTATTCGGGATGTTACAGTACTTCCTGTGACTGTGGTATCTCGTCTGGTGTTGATGAATATCAATATGCTACTTCTTGAAAAACGTACCAGTATCCGTGAAAACATGGTGTTTTAAATACAAGAATAATAGAATTTTAACTAAAATTCAAGCTAAAAATTAAAAACGTGAGTGCTTAAAATTAGAGACCTAAACAAACACAGAAAGTGACCTGGTGTTTTAGATATAGTGAACATACGTACAGCATACCTGAATGACACAAATTCTCACTGGGAATTGATGAGAAACTGCGGTGCTTTGGTGCCTTTGGGCATTGAGTTGCTTTTTTATTTGCATAACTGGATATGATCGTACATATTGCTGCCTGTAGTCGAAACACTCTCTGAAATTACTTTTGGATGACTCTGGGAAATGTTTAACTCCAGGTTGTCTTTAAAAACAAAAAGAGAATTGATTTTGTATTTGAAAATTAAACTAAGAGGCAAACATTGTAGATGGTGACATCTTTGTGTTTGTCAACATTATAGGCATTTTAATGAACTTTCCCTGTCATTTTTAGAGTTCCCTGATGGAATCAATCCTGCTACAAAAGAGAGGGGTGGACCTAGAGGCCCTGAACCTACACGTTTCGGAGACTGGGAGAGAAAAGGACGTTGTATAGATTTTTAATGTGTAAATGTGTCTGTGTTGCTAATGTTTCTAGTTGCCTGGATTTGTTGTGAAGCTTGTTGTTTCTGTCATGCTTGTGATGAATTTTCTGAGAGATATTATGTAAACAAACATAATGCTGCAGCTCAGATTTTGGAGCTGTTATTTGCTCAGTGTCGACCTGATCTGTAATACTGTTTACCCTATCCAAGTATAAATGCAAGTATAGTGATGTGAAATGGATAGTTGGGATCTTACTGAGATATACAAGGGCTTGGATTTCTTTGTGTATTTAAGCATTTATGTAGTGTCTTAAAAGTGGTAAAAGAGCTTTACAGTTCATGAACCTTGACACTGTTATCCAAAGTACAGCCTCCGAGGAGGAGGAGGAGATCGGTACGTGACTGATCTTAGCACAGTGGGTCATTGGTAAAAGTCCCCTTAATCAAGAACCATCCCCTCTGCCTCCGTTAGAGTGGGTTGGGGTTCCTTTCCTGTTTGTGGAGAAGGGATGGAAATGCCGTTTCATCTCGTCTCAGGCTGACCGCTGTAAATGGCATGACAGAAATGCAGGCTTAATTCCGAGAGGGTCAGCCCGTGATTGCAAGTAGTGTTGGGGTGCTCTGTATGCAGTTTTAGAATACTGTTCGTTATAACCTAGCTTATTACATGCTATTTGCATTATCTTTTCCTTGATTCATGGAGATGCCTGTTTGAAAACTGGCTAAATGCTGCTTGGGGAAAAATAACATTACTTTCTGACACCTTATGGTCGAAAGGAGACTGATTACATTAGATGATCTAATATTGCAGGTCTTTAAAACTAAGTTATCTGGCACTGAACTAAGTATCTTTCAGTCAGACTGAGCTCAGTTCTTCATTCAAGAATTTGCCTAGTTGTAAATAACTGTAGCAGAGTGTAAATCTACCACCTGTGGGGGTACTTATTAATAAGAATAAGCTGTCATTATTAAAATGTGTGAACATATGGTCTGTTTCTGTGCAAGTTCTTTTTGATAGCCTAAACAAATGGATCTTCTCCAGTCTTCAACTGTAAATGTTTTCTTCATCCCTTTGTGTTTCCTTCCTGGTGTTTTGCTGTTTTTTAACCTCTTCTCTTTTACTCTAAGTGCTCCAGTTTCTGTATTCACAGTTCCTGTTAGCTGCTTTTGCTGGAGCACCACAGTGGGCATTAAGATGGAACAAAAGTTTCTTGGAGAGCCCAGGACAGTCTCCCATTTTATTGCCTACATTTCTTTTTCCTCTATGGCTATTTTTGCCTTTTGCTATGCCAAAGCAGGTTGTACCCAAATGAAATTCAGCTTTACTTCATGATTTCTGTTGCTTTGCATTACTCTGGCTCTGTGTAGGAACACATGGCTTTGCCCAGCTTTGCCTTTTGTATGGTTTTATTGGAGCCTTAAAGTGTGCTAGTCCTATCACAAATCTGTACAACCTCCCAAAAACTCACCCGACTTGCAGCCAGTGGGAGAGCTCCTCACTGAGATCTGCCAGTTTGTGTACCCAGCGTTTGTTTTACTGACATAGTATCACACTAGTTGTGAGTTAAGATGTTTGACTCGCTGCGATGATGACCTGCAGAAGTATTAAGACTGTTCAGTTAGGTTTATCAACCAGGTACCTTGCTGAAGAGCAAAATGAGGTTTACTAAAGCCTGGTTTTGATAAAAGATGTTAAGTGGTGGTAATTGCGTTTTGAACCTTTAATCTTCTATAAATTTAAACTGCAGCATGGTTTGGATATTGGAAAACTGGTCTGTATTTATACCCAATTCATTCTAGTTTCCCTTCTGTAGTGTGACACTTGAGTTTTCCCAAAATCTATTGGCATTTTCAGTTACCAAAAAATATGCTGGGTCAGCTATCTTTAATGTATGCTGCTTATTATTTCTAGTAATGCTTTGCCTCCTTGGTTGCTAGTGGGTTGGAAGATCCTTCATCACACAATACACCACCTTTTCAAATAGGAAGCAGGAGTTTTAATTGGAAACTTGCCTTTTCTGCATCGTTATTAATAGGCTTAACATCTTAATTAGTGAAGAGGCAGTAACGCTACCATGGTTACTTTATTTTTGAATTCCAATTCTTACTCTCCTTATCCATGGATTGTTGCATGAGTTTGTTATCTTCTCTTACCAGGTTTTACCCTTCCCAGCATGCGCTCCATGAATGGTTACCCAGTTCCACTTCTTGGCGTTCCTGATTTTCGATTCTGATTGCTCCCTTCAGCATAGACTGCCCCTGCAGTCCTCCCTGGCTGCTGAATTGCACCTTTTTGATTTGGCATATAAGGAACTGGTCTCACTTTTCCATGGTTTTCTTTCTGTTTCGGTTAGTTACCTTCAGTCTCCCCCTGCTTTGTGTTGAAGGGCTGACCCAAGCGCTGTCCAGGCCCCTGCCTCTCTGCTTTCATGCGGGTGATGACTGCCGCTGTTGGAGCCACTCATTCCGGCCTGAGCTTGGGCAGGTCCCTGCCCGTATCTGTGGAGGACCTGGGTTTGAAAGATAGCTTGGAGAGCGCTGTCTGTACCGAGAAGACAGAGTGCCTCATGAAGGCAGGGATTTTGCTTTCTCCCAAAAAATAAAATGGCTCTTGCTAACCAGTGTTGTAAATAGCTGTCAAGGAGTTGGCACTCAGGAAACAGAGGATACCACTTCCGTCCTGAGGAGCTTCAGGCCCTTTTCACCACCTCCCAGGCCACTGCCAGTAACAACCAAGTACCTGCTTAATTTGGTTAGGGAGTGTGTCAGGAAGAGATAAGAAACTGAACATTTGGGCAAAATAACACGTAGCAGCCAAAGAGTGAGTGCCAGAGGGTGTTTCTGTGGGGTCTGCCCATCTGGCATTTGCCAAAAAGAGGAGCCCTAGGCTCCCGTAATGTGGTGCTGCAAAATCGCTTGTGGTACCTGTCAAAACCAATCATGGTTTGAATGCGACAACCAATACAATGATATCGTAGGGCATAAACGATCATTTCTGTTTTGTTTTCTTGCACTGTCTGCAGTTAGGAAGGAAGCACTTCAGCACTTTTTCAGTGCTGTCTTCCTGCTCTTCCCAGATGATTAATATTAGCAATTCACTGGGATATAGCATTAGGGTAAAGCGATGGCTTGTGGCAGTAGCCATTAGATTAGCTACAGGTATGTTTTTATCATAAATACTGATTGAATCTATTTTTTTAGCTCTTTTAGTTAGCAAAACAGTGTAAAGCAGCAGGGGTTATACCCATTTTCTTTTAAATTTCTGGGAGACAAAGGAAAATTGTTCTGCCTGTGTAAGCAAATTCTTGTAGTACTGGAGGATGCTTGCTCTGTTTTCTGTACTAAAAAGCTCTATGTTGCGTTTCTGTAGTAGGTTTTCTCTTTTAAAGTTAAACTTGTTTCTGCTAGCTTGCATAGCTACATTTGGTACTTTATTAAAATTATGAAGCATTTATTGTTTGAAGGAACTGCTCTGTAATTACTTTATTACAAAATCTATAAAGTTGCACTCTACAGTTGAAGAAGTTGTTTGCTATTTATTGCCTTGTTTGGAAAGTATGTATTTCAGTGCCAATTTTACTATGTTAAAATACAAGGTTTATTATATAGTTGAATCAGAGTAAAATTACCCTTTATGGTAGCAGATGTTTGTAAAGGACCATAACGTTGTTATAAAACTTTACTACTTCTTCAGTTGACTGCAATAAATGATCACAAATTCCAGCGATCTGTAGTGACAGATGTGTTACATGTCTTTTTATGACACTTATTTTGGTATTGTTATTTAAAAAGGACCACAACACCTTGTTCTGAAGTGTCAGGAAAATAGCAGAACTGTGTATCATTTATAAGAGAAGAGGATTTGGAAGTTCTGTGGGTTTTGTAATTGTTCATCAGTCACTAACACAGTGCCGAAGCGTATCAAAGCATAAGGAAACTACGTGAGATGTGTTTCTGTGTGCTGACCGTGATGAAAATTTGTGGTCACTTTTATAACACACAATATGAAAATACCTTTACTTAGCTGGTGGTTGGTGTTTCATGTCAGACCAGCTGAGATGTGCAGCCTACATTCTAATGTCAGTATGGCTGTGCTCCCTCTTACATCTTTGTAACTGGTGGTAGGGGGTAGTCATGTCTAATTTTCCCAAGGACTTTTGTTGCAGAAGGGGTGGCACAGTAGAAAATGAATCATAGTTATAAAATTAGATTTTGGCAAATCCTGAGAAAAGAGCTCTATTTAAAATGAGTGCTGTGAAGAGCAGAACTAAGGAAGTCCTGTTTCCTATTAATGTGTTACACCTCTGGTAGATCCAGTGTCTTTCTCCATGTTTCCTTGTTGGGAAGAGAAGAGGGCAAGAGAGAGGGCATCTTTCTGCCCATCATTTCGCCCCTGGGGGCATTATTTGGACCTCTTTCCCAGCCACTGATTTTCACAGAGCTTGCAAGAACTTAATTGCCTTGGAAACTCCTCTCTCCTTGACACCTTTTCAGAATAGGTTGAAGTTACTCACTGGCTTCTAAAGTCATGAGGTTACACAGATATTGGCCTCCCATCCTTTGGAAATCAAGCTGATGAATAACTTCGACCCTATATATTTTCTTCAGAAATATTCAGCATCTCTCTGCATTTTTCTACTGTAAGAATGGAGGAGTTATTTTCCCCTCAAAGAACATCAAAAGTGCCAATTAAAGCTTACAGCAGTAAGACTTTGACATGCATTTTCCAGGCATTAAGTCTCCCCGTCAGCTATAGTCTTGGGCCTGTAAAAAAATCACATTTTTTAATGTTGCCATTTTTAGAATGAGAATGTTCAAAGCAGCTCTTTAAGGTCCTTACTTAACAAATTAATTCATAATAAAGCTGACATACCTGGCCATCAAAATGCAGTTCAAATCAGTGTTAGTCTTTGTCAAAATCAGGCGAGTTATGAAATGAACGGGTGGTCAGGTTAGTTCTACAAGCCAGATATGGAACTATTATTTACGCTGGGACTCTCTCCTAATCAGCTGCTTTAAAATTGAGTGACACCTAGCCGTCTGTGCTTGTTTCGTAATTAGTTGCAATGGAGGGAGGTGCCTCTAAAAACTAGTCTGTCTTAGTAGGGGGAGATGAATTCTTCACTACAGATGGTGAATGGGAAGAAGTTTTAAGTGTGTCCTCTCCATTAACTTTCAAGGCTGTGTAAATAAATGGCTGTCCTAAGCAAGATACCACTAGATAGATGTCAGCTTCCTGGTGCTGACAGCAGAGAAGCTGCGGTGTCGGTGACCATGAGGTGTAAACTACTTGCTTCCTTCTCAGAGGACCTGCAGTGCTTTTGCTGCCTGTGCCCTTCCCAGACGCTGCTGGCAGCGAAGGGGACGTTCAGGGCCAGCTCTTAAGTGCCTTGTAAAAGGGAGTTTGCTTCCCTTAAAGTGAGAGGAAGGAGGCTGAAGCGAAGACTTTAAATTCCTTCTGCCTGTCCACCTCCCAAACATGCCTTTGATGCTCCCTAAAGCATCATATAGCCAAGAGGGTAACACTGGATATAATTATATTGGGTGACAGCAAGTATCTCAGACCTAGGAAGTTGGGGGGTTTTCTTCCCTAACAAGGAAAGGGTGAAGTGCGTCAAACTAACAACTGTCTTCATCCAATGTGCTGCTGAAAGAGGGAGCCAGTATCAAGATAAAACTGGCTGACTAGAAAAAAATTAACATATTTGCTCAGCAAACCCTCAGTCTGTGTGACTTCCTCGTGAGAGCTTAAAGAACAGAGGATGGTGTGTTTCCAGTTTCCATTTGAAAGCTGGGGAAAATTTCACTGTCTCCTAGAAGATACGTGAACAAATGTTGCTTAGCTCAGGGAGCATCCTGCTTCTCGCCTATTTTTTCCCCCCCCAGGGCTTTCACTTGGAAGTTCTACAGTGTGTATGTGTGATTCTTAGATTTTTTTTTCCAGATGTTTTTCTTGAAATAGGACTGCAGTATAATGACAGGTAACTGTTTGGTCTGGCAGGCATATTGCTTCATCCTCCCTGTATATGGTGATGTCATTTTTTTCTGCCTTGTAATGACAGCTATAGCTCTATTATTATTAAATTGTATATTATTTAATCCTGCTTTTAATTCTTGCCATGCTTGAAGCCATTTTTTGATAGGTACCGTAGTTCCTTTGGAGTAGTAACACGATACGTCACAAAATTAATTACAAATTGCAGATGTTTCTCCCTCTCCCTCCTTTCTCTGAAGGACATCTTTTGATAATTTGTATTTTGTACATGAAGATCTTGTTGACGGTCAAATAAAAAAGGTAATCCCTGTGGACTGGAACTCCTCCATCCCTGAGTTGCATCTGACTCTCACATTCAGGTTCATTATTCTAGTAAAATGTAGCTCTTGTGGGAAGTCAAGGGTGCAAAGAGGGAGAAAGAGATGCCTCTAACAAGCAGCACCAGTCTCCCTGAAAGTTTTACACATAAACCCAAACTCATTTTAAGGCCTCCTTTAATTGGGCATTGTTGAAGGTGGCTTAGCTGTTACAGTTATGTTATTAAAACATTTTTTCAGAGCATGTAGCTGTGGTCCAGTCTGTCCAGTACGGACACACAGGTATGTCGGGGCAGTCCTGAAACAAGTCACTTAGGTGGTTTTTAGAGGTTGATGGCTTAGTTTGCACAGAGAAACCCAGTGCTAAGGCAGTACAGATCTGACTGGCAGGTACATTGTTGGCTCACCTGTGAGTGGCTGTGGGTAGAAACATCTCTTAAATGGCACAGAGCTTCTGGTAAATGGGCTTCCCAGAACATAGTGACATCATCAGTGATGCGCATGCCTGCTATGCGTGATGTCAGCTCAGACGCTGGACCTGACCTTTCCATTTGAGCAGCAGTTGCTTGGAATAACATGAGGTTGATCTCTGAGCTAGGCAGTTACCTTCTGGTCTTATACATCGCCTCCATTTTGAAGATAAGCTGGGATTTATTCCTTCTTAAGAACAGAGATCTCGGAGAGGCATCTGTGCCTGCCGCTGTTCCGGGAGATGTGCTGCGTCCTCTCGTCCCCTCGCTCAGGAGGACCTCTGATGGGAGAGCACCTGGCAGGGAAAGGCTGAATTACACACTGAACAGGTGGAGGAGGGCAAGCAAATGCGCATTTGGGCAGCTGATGACCAGATGGTCCTTCCTGTAAAACTATTCATAGTGAGGTGTGGGTAATACCAGCCGCATCGCAGAGGCCTGCTGTGCTCTGCAAACCCTGTGCAAGGAGAAAAAATGGAATACTCTAAGCAGGATTCACGCAGTGATTTGGTGCTTTGCGGGAAGCCAGAAAGCATAACAGTACAGGGATGCAAGGGAATAAAAAGTATTTAATCTCCCCGTATTATTGAAAACAAGGGGAGAGAATGAGATGACCGGAGCGTTATGTTAGCTTGCTGTGTCACTACACCTCTCTGAGGTAACCCTCTGTCTGTGTATTACTAACCAGTTGTTACATATTGCAATACTTGTGTCTTAAAATGCCTCATTTTGTGTTTTCTGGCCCGCAGCCTCATATACTTTGGAGCTGAAGAGAAGAAGAATGTTTAGATTGTTGCCACCAGCGGCAGCTTATTTGTGCCGGGGCAGACGGGCACCCCAGGAAGCGGTCACAGCCATTCACCAAAGGAGTGTTGTGGGAGCACCTCTGCTGCCGGCCCTGCGTGCACAGCGCTGAGGTCCACGAGCACTTTCAGCAGCGGGTGGGCTAACCTTTGCCAGCAGGCGCTGGCTGCGGGCATGGAGGGAGGGGAGGCAGGCGTAGGTTTCCACATCCAAATTGGCACCAGGATTTTCCCTGTCGCAGCAGTGCCCGTGTTTTTTCTTTTGGTTTATGGGAACAAAAAAGGGTTATGTCCTTTCAACCGATGGCAGAGCAGCATTAATGATGGTGCTGGCATTATTTCAGACCACAGTGGCACCAGAAAACAGGACATTGGTTTGTTATCCCTCAGCAGAGGAAAGAACAATTGCTCCTGGTCTTTGGGAGAAAACTTGCTTTGTCATCTGCTGGCTGGGAGAGAAATGGCAAGGTATGGAATGACATGATGAGTGGGGGTGGGGAAATCTGGCAAGAAACCCCTCTGACATTTTGGGCTGCCTGGTCTGTAGGAAATTCTCGTACAACCTAATTTGGGAATAGCAGCCCAAATTTCACTTTGTAGTCCACAGAGCCCTTTCCATCTGCTCTACTTCAACAGCCAGACACATATTCATAAAACTTCAGAAGTGGTCTGGATGTCGTACTGTTCCTGGACACACAACAAACTTCTCCTAAGCCTGTATTTGTGTTACTGGCCTTTTTTTTCTTTTTTTTTAAGTTAGGCTGTCTCCAAGGAAGTTGCCTTATCACAGCCAGTTTTAGCATGACTACACTGCTTTGCTAGACTCAAGGACAAGAGGCCTGGATTTACCATGGATTCTAGGAAGAGTTCAGTGTACTGGAGACTGGCCACTGATGCCTTGGTAATTTGCTGACATTGATTGGCACACAGGGGTTATTTTTACTTAGTACATGAGCAGCAGAATGTACTGCAGTGCATCACTGGTGGCACACATCAAGAACAAGTTCTGTGGGAAGCCAGTCAGCTTAATTGCCTGTGAACAGTAAGAAATCATAGAATCATAGAATCATTTAGGTTGGAAAAGACCTTTAAGATCATCAAGTCCAACCATCAACCTAACACTGCCAAGTCTACCACTAAACCACATCCCTAAGTGCCACATCTACTCATCTTTTAAACACCTCCAGGATTGGTGACTCAACCACTTCCCTGGGCAGCCTGTTCCAATGCTTGACAACACTTTCAGTGAAGAAATTTTTCCTAGTATCCAACCTAAATCTCCCCATGTGCAAGTTGCCCTCTGAACTACCTCAGCCACCACACAGCTAGCAGTCTGGACTCAGCATTTCCTGCTGAGTACTAGACCTCTCGTCTTCTCTGGCAAGACAAAATGTGTATGTTGTTCCTCTCCATGGAAGGAAATTATTTCAATAACAGCCTCCCACGCAGAGCTGAAACTGAAAACTGTAACTGTTTCTAGAACATGAATATCTACATACATTTGCATATCCTTATTCACATATATATATATACACACACCTAATACAGAAATGTTTGTGGATTTCATCCCTGTGTGGGAGGTTAGCGCTTCATGAAACCATTTCACAATGCATCAAAACTTGATAGATAACAATTATAATAAAATATTTTATGTAGTAAAACTACAGCTAATAGTGTTTCTTCTGGAGTTTGGTTAGTTATAAATATTTTATATCGTTTTGAAAACTGAAAAAGCTACAGGCAGATCAAGACTAGTGTAAAAAGCAAATGCTAATATCTCATTTCCACTATGGAGAAGCTGTTTAGCAAATGCACATTTTTTGTGGTCATGAAAGAGGCATCCTGATGGGATGCACCAAACTGTAAAAGAACTGTTAGCATCTGCTGGAACTATACCCAAAATCCAGCTAGGCCAGTATCCTTCACCTGACAGAGGTACCACCCAGTGCTTTGGTAAAAGTCTCCTTGTAGCGGGCACTTTGGAACAATGCTGGGACAATTTTCTGTTTCAGTCTTCCATTATCTCTTACCATGGTCTTACAGTTTAGCCTTTAAGCTATGTAGTTTTGCAGTACAGTTCTCTTTCAGGCCCCATGTTTCTCAAGCAGTCCTATGTCTTGTACACAAAATAAATTGGCAAGAGACAGAACTAATATACAAAGGTATAAATTAGCTTTGCAAACAATTTAAGGAGCATTTGATCAGCTTCTCCTCTGAAATTGTTTCTTACAGTTGATTTTTTAATGCTCTGATTAGTCAAGAGGACTTGTAGTGTTTCCTAAGTGGAAAAAGATAGTCAATAAAAAGATAAACATCATTAAAGAAAGTAATATAGAGAATAAATTAGAGACCTGATGAACTGTAACATTTTTACTGTATGTGAGACTGAATCCAATGTGAATAAAGATTTTTTTTTCCTCATTGCAAATATTCAACTGAAGCCATGTTGGGTATTTCCCATTTGTAGTAACAACGTCATTATGCTTTTAGAGTAATGGGAGAAGAAAATTTGAAATGCTGTCAGATGCAGTTCTATTTCTCAGTGGAGAAATCTCTCTTGAGTATATCAGTCTTTTGCTTAGTTCTGTTTTCAAAATTTACACTCATAGGTGAATCCTTGCATTTGCCTATTCATATGGCATTCAATCCTATTCATATATGTTATTTTTTATGACTTTTATTTCCACCTGAAATTCAAATAGGAACAGCATCTAATTTCCATCATCTGTATCCCACCCTCTAATTGTATGTGCCAAAACCAGAGGTTGGAGGCCTACGTCATTCTTAGTTTCTCCCCAGGTATGCACAGTTTGCCGTATCGCTGACATTAAAAACAATTCCTGGCCAAATATAGCCCATATTTCTTAGTCTTCTTATCCAGCTGAGGCTTGTGCAGCCTCTGTGCCTCGTGGTGTTTGCTCTTCTACCTGTAGGCTGTATTGCTGTTCTGCAACAGTCACAGAACTGGCACAAAATGCTTCCTTTGCATCATCAGTAAACAATGGGAAGAATGTGGAAAATATGTAGAGCCTAATACTCGGTAATCAACATTCTCTCAGTTTATGGTCAACAGTGCTCAGAGGGCTATGTCATATGAACTAAACCACGTCAGTCGTAGCTGAAGTGTGTTTAAGAACAAGAAAAACAAGGAAGAGTGCAAGAACAATGAAGACTGTGTATGAAGGGATTTATTATAGTTGGCTGATGGTGGGGAATGCCAGTTACTGCATGGAGTGAGGAATCAGGGTCTGCAGAGGACAATAGCAATTAAAAATTTCTTTGGAAATATGCTTGTACATATACCCCTTACATACTTCTTGAGTAAGAATCAACTCAAATGCAATATATTCACACAGTTTACCTCTCTAACGAAGTGGACAGGTATTGATACTCTTGGACACCAATCTGAGATATTTTTGAAGGCAAAGAAACGTGGATACTGTGTGCAGCCTGAGAAAGCATCAGAACAAAGACTAAGTGCTGAGGTCCCATTCTGCTGTCCAGGCTGCTGACACTTGCTGTGGGTTCATTGTTACATTAACATGTGTCTGTCCTCTCCCTCAATGAAGAAATAGGTATCAGCAGAATTTTGGAGAAATTATTGATCTAAACCCTTACAGTAAGAAGAAAGGATTATTTTCATTGCACATACAAGACAATGCAAGCTGAAATACATGAGAGAATCAATGAGGAACACAAGCATCCAGGCCAGGACGACACATAACATCAACAGTTTTCACAACTGGAGACATCTGAACTAAATCTGAGATAACACCATTCAGCCAGGTGAAGGTCAACCTATTTGTGAAGGAGTCCGTTTCTCAGACTCCCTAGCCGTCAACATCTGCAGGCTATTTCATACAGCACAGGGGCACATGTCAGAAAAAGCTACGTAACTAGGCTCCGCTGGAGGCCACGCAGGAGGAGAGAGAAACAGGAGAAGACTGATAAGCTGCATCTATCAGTTAGAGTGTGGTGAAAACAAACACACACTGTCCTCAGGCAAGTGACCTCTTGGCAACATCAGCTAAACCCCTGATTTTAACACACTAAACCACGTGTGTCACATTCAGTCTCTCTTACAGTGTGTGGATGTGGATACTTTGTCAGTTCTTGCGCGTCTTCCTCAGAACAAGTATGTCTGCATGTGACCGGAATAAAACTTCTTCTCAGAAGGAGAAATCTCATCTGTGCTTGTGCAACACCTTAGGCTCTTTTAACCACTTTAAAGCAGTTCTTTCCTGTAGCACTCAATACTTTTTCTCAGTTTTTACCCTTCCTGGAGATCTCTTTTTTTGTCGGGGTTTCATTAACATTAAAATCAGGTTAGTTGAAGGAAGAGAAATCCCATTTCTTCTTAATTTCAATTTACTATCAAGTTCTTCACTTTTCTAATAACAGCCAATATTTTTTCATAGTGTTTATGCTAAAAGTACAATTTAAACAAATTGCATCTATGGAAGTTGTTTATCTTTGAAATTTTAAAGCAAAACAGTAGGACTCCTCACATCAATCATTCACTAATAACAAAGCTTCACATTCTACCAACCATGCAGATTACATCTGATATATTTTTCAATGTTTTCCTTCATCCACATTTGAATTAATAAAAGTAAAAATACTTTAAAAAAAATTTGTTCTCTATTTTTAGTTTACTAAAGAGGGGCTTTTCCACAGCAGAAAATATGACCTTTTGGTTCTGACCACAGATGAAAGAAGGTAGCGTTAGGACTAAAAGAGAAGGCACCTCCACACATGTAAGTCCCACAGCTAAAGCAAGGCATATAGAGCACCCAGTGCATGCATTTTCAAGCCCAGCTGGTATGCACCAGCTGGGCACTTCTCAGCTGGAGACCAGCTCTGCAGGCTCTGCTGTCTTCACCCTGGTTTTATGAGCGGCAAGAACTTCCCAAACTTCATGAAATATTGCTGGCTGCAAACTGGCTTTAGCTGTAGCTTAGGGTCCCGCAGCCTCCTCCCAGATATTTACCTCAGAGTCTTGGGGACTCGCAAAGCCTCTTGCCGTAGATCTCCTGCTTGAGCTGGCCAAACTGTCCATGCATCATCAGGCAGTAGTAGCATTTTTCTATCATCTGCTATTTCTCATACTGATGGCTCTTGTAGCATTTCTCACAGACAAAGTACTCTGGAAATACGCATCAGGCTGTTTTCTAATGCCCCCAAACTGGTTTGTGAATTAGGTACATTAAGAGTACTAGTCTAGATACAGAATCTAAGACACATGGGGTATTTTAGTCTCAGCCAGAAATTGGGTCAGATGTGGGAAAACCTGCTTACCTTCCAATTCTGCTCCCCCGATGTATCTCCTTGGGAGCTGCGATTCCAGGATGAGTCATGCCAGAAACTCTCCTGTATCTGAGCTTGATGCTGTAAAGGGTCAACAAGGTGAGATAGCTGCTCTCCAGTGCAGGAAGCAACTGTTTCCTTGAACCTCAAAATCCACGCCATCTTCTAAAAATAAATACAAAGCAGATAGATATTTCAGGAAGAACAAATGAGCACAAGGCAAACGCCTTCACCTTAATCCAAGCTCCAGGGATGCAGGACTTGATAATAAAATGTTCTTTAGCAGCACTTCACCTCTATAAATCTGATATCACTTTAAAAAGGAGGCCAGTACCTTATCTTCATCTTATAGATGGGGAAACTAAGCCCTTGGAGGTGGAGCGACTTAGTCAAAACCAGACTTGGGTCTGCCTGTATTGGGTTAGACCCCATTTCATCCAGACAAAAATGCTACCTCTACCACCAGGCACAGCACAGAAAAGTACAAGAAAACCCACATTACAGGTGTTGACACATCTGCCTGTGTGGTGCAGAAGTGAGGCTGATACAATTGTGTAGTTAGATCTTCAGTCCAAAAAAAGCCAGCGGAAATTATTTTTTCTTTCCTTTTATATAATACAAATAGGTTATGGAAATGTGTGCTACAAAAAAGATGAAAAAGCTCAGAATTGTAGTTTTAAATGATGCCATCAATGTCACGCAAACCACCCTGAAATTAGAGAGCCACTTAAAAAGCTTAGTTAATCTGTCATGTCTCTGAATGCTGCAACTCGAAGGACATGAAACCTTGTCTTTAACTATTGAAATGTAAAGAGGGAAAGTCACAGAGAAAATAAGACACTTGTATAACACTAACATGGATAAATTTCAATACTGGTGTGACACCCAGGGAAATTTTCTCCTTGGTTATCTGAGGCGCAGGCAGGATGATTCAGCTGAAACCAGAGGAAGCTGTGAATTGCTTGCAGTGTTTTGACTTACAGGGGACTTCAGAATCATCAGGGAGACAGAAAAACCCACTGCTGTTCTTGAGAGATTTCATGGAAAACAGACACAAACTAGAAATGAAATTAAATATTTATTAACATCCAAATCTAATCAAACTAAAAAACACCCTCTCCCATGGAAATAGCAGAGGAAGACACCTGTCCAACACCCTTCCCTTGGATGCAATTTTAATCCATTTTTATTTTGCATTCTTCCATTGGTTAAAAGTCATACTATCATCATAAGTCTTCCCTGAGTGAGTTGAAGGGGTTCAGCAGTCCATCTTAGCACTCCAATTAGGATTTCTACTGCATAGTGTGTCAAAAGGATGACATTTTACGTAGCTGCATGATTATCAGAATTTAAGAACCGTTGTCGTTAGGTAAGATCTAAGATTTGTTAGAACTATACATTTAATTGACACCACTTAGAAGTACACAACGATTTTATTTTAATCTTAACTCTTGTTAATTCACTTATTAAGAGCCTTCTGCTAAGGCTGCCCACTTGTACTTCATAACAAAGAGAACACCAAAAGTCTTATCTGGCATTAAAAAGCTGTCATGGACATGAATGCTTTACATGTGGATATTCAAGACAATTCCTATCAGACTGTATGATAGTAAGAATACATAGAGATAATGGCTGACCTTGGGTGTGTCATTTAAACTGAAGATTCAGAGATGATCTCGCATCATCAGAGTTGTAAGGACGACATTGCTCATTACAAATTATCCTTTAGAGAGCGAGTGATTATGTCCTGCCTAGCACTAGACTATTATTAAATGTGCTGTATTAACACAACAGCATTTAAATAGAGCTCTGAGTCTAAATTATCCTGACAAGTGTTACACTGGACACCTGATTTCAATAATCTGCATGTTCCAGGTCATTCCTGCAACTGGTCCAATTAAGAAAGGCCCCTTCTGCACAGTGTCCAAGAACATGAGCAGGGTCTAGCAATGTACTAAAGCTATTTGTATGAAGCAGCAGTGGTTACAGCATGACTTAAAAGTTTTTCTTGCCTTTCCTGCAATAGGAAAGGTAGTTAGCACTCCATACTGTGGGCTCTGGCCTGCACTTGCTGAGGAACAGAAACCATCAGTTCTATTGCTCCATGCACTTACTCCTGTCTTCACAGAATCAAGTATGGAAATTTAAAAAAAAGCAGTGCTTGTTAAATAATGATCCTCTTTAGTAGACTCAACATGACATATAAGATACACTTACATCTACTTTTTTTTTTTTTTAGCCTAGAATCTCTCTGCTTTCTTTTTTATTCATTATTTTATAGTACTCGGTAACATGCTTCATATTTTTCAGGAGACAAATCCCTCCCTCAAAGACTTGCAGCGCATACTGGAACTCTGCATGGGAGTAAAGCCTGAAAATAGACCATCCTTCTGCACTTCAAAGGCCCTAGAATAATCTGACAGACAAGTGACATTAAAGAACACAAAATGAAGATTCAGAAGAAAGA
The DNA here is from genome assembly GCF_000737465.1 of Haliaeetus leucocephalus. Taxonomy (NCBI): domain Eukaryota; kingdom Metazoa; phylum Chordata; class Aves; order Accipitriformes; family Accipitridae; genus Haliaeetus; species Haliaeetus leucocephalus. The sequence goes on along the minus strand of NW_010972631.1, from coordinate 8,805,352 downwards.
AATGAGTTATGGAAAGTAGATCTTGATCTTGCAGTCAAACAAATGGACATTGTGTAGATTGTTTTTAGAAATGAGACATAGGATTTGTCTTGGAGTCTCTAACAGTCTTATTACTACAAACTGTTTTTAAATCTGCGCTGTGATTTTTACATGATTAATCTTTTCCTTTTTCATCTCTGTAACTTCTGCACCCGTTAGCTAGCTGGACTTTTTGTTCTATAACCTTCTCCTTTTACTTCCTAAGTAAAAAGATTGTTTCATATTCAGTAAATTAAACACATGGCTTTCAACGTACGTCTCAGGACAGTATACTTTTCTTCAAGAAAAAGAAATACGGTTTCCAGATAAAACATCAGAATGAAATAAACACAGAAACAATGTGCCTTTGGGGAGTAAGAAAACACTCCAGGGCTGATTATATTTGCCAGAACGTTGAACATGGACTCATCAGATTGATTAAGTCTGTCATAACAGCAAATCATTAAGCCATAAAAGAGAAAATTCAATATACTTTCTAGAGAGAGAAGTCTATTTTTAAATAATCAAAATAATATGGCTTTTAGAAAACCCCCGTTGCTTTGCTGTACTAGTATTTTGAGCAGGACTTTGATGTCAAAGATGCTATAGTAATAAAAGCACAGACATTGCAATGTTAATTTTTCTTTTTTTATTACATGACATACCTATCTGGGCCCGTGTCAGTAAAGACAAACATGCTAGGTCAGGCGTAACCAGTGCCATACAGCACAACAGGGCAAGGAAACAGCTGAGGGGCAAAGGACCAGCATAGATTCTGTACAGAGAGAAAAACACTTCTTGAAAAGCAATGCAGTTACAAGGGGGTTTCCACAAAAACTTCCCTATTCTGTGAAAACCTGATCTAGAGGGAATTCCAGAGTCAGCCTAAAGCGAGGCAGGAAAAAGATGAAGCAAGCTAGCGAGCTGGAGGGAATCCCAGACAGTGAGACGCTTGTCCAGAGAGATCCTGTTCTCTTGCGTACACTGCGTAGGGCCATGCAGCTCTTCAAGAACTGCAAATTCTTGGGGTCAGAGCTCATATTGTCCTGACATCCCACTTCCTGTGCAGTATGACTGCAATTTTTGTACACAAAACAAGGAAAACATCACAGCAACCATCACTGATTTCATGCTTCAGGAGGCAGCCACCCAGAAGATTTTTTTAGCTGCCAGATGTAGCCACTGCCCTGTGAACATATCCAAGTAGGTTTCTCCTCAGGTGATTGATCACAGAAGGGCTGAAGGAAGAGATTTTTTTTTTTTTTCTTTTTAACAGTAAATCACTTTTCTAATTTCTTGAGTATCCAGTGGCTGAGGAGAAACATGTTCTCCTGCAGATATGAGCTCAGTTTGTGAGAGCTAGGGACATTCTTTTATTGATAAAAGACTCCCTGCTCACTAAAAATATCCAGCTTTTGAAGTAGAAATGATCCTTCTTCAGCATCTTAGGACTTCAGAGAAACTCAGAAGCCAGTATGATTTGCTATGACCCCACCCCCTCAGCCTCCCCTAGTATGAAATTATCTTGAAGGAGAAAAAGTGTTTAAAATGTTTCTCCTCAACATTTCCACCTCTCTGAGGAAGATTCTACTAAGACAAAAATAGGTAGCATTGGCAGGACCACTGCAGACTTTCAAAGAGGCAAGATCTAACATGCAATTATTAGTTGCTCCTTATCATAAGGGGCATTGAAAAGATACACACTGATTTATTTACACTAGCATTTAAACAGTACTCCAGAAAAGAGAAGGAAAAACATACTGTTACAGAGGAAAAACCATCTCAAAAGCTATGTATATATAAATTCTCTTCTGTCTGCAACAGTCCAAAGCTTGCAATTCATCAGCTAGTCTTTAACCTGCACTCTCTGTAAGTTCGTGATTTCATTGGGGTGAAAAAATGGGCTAAATGAATCACAGTTCCTATTGTTGAAGAGCTAAAATTAAGATTTGTTCCACGTGAAGCCAAGATCAAAAAATGTCCTAGCTTTAGTGTCTATCCTGTCGTTTACCCAGTCAACAAAACACTTTAAGCTTCAAAGACTACCTTTTGCACAGTAGCACATGAAACAGTAACAATGATGGAGCTCAGCTGTCCCTCCTTCTATTTACTTTCCATATTTCTCCCTAATCTTTCAAATTTATGATTTTGCAACTGATTTTACATCTGATTATTGCTCTTCTTCTTGGCTAGATATCAAGGACTACTGATACCTAAGGCTGGTATTCTTATCCTCAAAGCCTGAGTAAGCCAAATGCATGACTCACAAAGTTCCATCTAACAGTCTCTCTGTTCAAAAAGCCCAATCTTAGAATGAGATAAATTGAAATGAAAAGATTCAGGCTGAAACATACACATAGCCTTAAATAGCTGAAAATACGCCGTGAGCTTGGAAAGTGCAAAGCATTTAATTTTTAAGATCTCTTCCATGCTTCCATTGGAACCATATGGAGCTTCCATTTCCTTATATTCTACACCTACACTATCCTACACTATAATCCACACTAGAATATAGTGGCCAAATACATGCAGTAGTTTAAAACATAATTGTATATATGCATATTAGCTCTACAGTATGGTATTTTTTTTCTGAGCTTACACAATTATGACTGACAGCAAAGCTCATTGAAATGTATTTAGTCATTTGCATCCATCGGTTTAATTTATAGTCACCTCCCAGGTGCTAATTTGTATTTACAATTACAATGCAAATTTACTAATAACTCTCAAGAAAACAAGATTGTTGGTGAAGCATCATCATGTGCTGGGATGTCACTAGATGATGCCACTTCATAAAAGATGGAGATCCCTTTCTAGTTTCAAGAATTTCTGTCTTAATTTTCAGGAGTGCAAACACACTGCAATCTTTCGATTTCAGTGTATTTCAAATGCTCAGCACCTATAGAAATTAGACTGCATTATCTGGCATGTCATAGTGTCGATAATTCACTGAATACCTGGTGCTCTGTCTCTGCATAGAAGTAAAGGAAGAACCAAGAAACTGGAAGAAAAATTTAATACCTCTAACATCTCTCCAGTCAAGCTGCTGTACAGAAACTAGAAGAAGTCACTGAAAATGCAGCCTCGCCTATAAATCTTGCTCCTTTTATACTTTTTAACCATCTCAGCACTGACACTGTAACTGTTTGCTTCACTGGCCAGGCAGTTAAGTGCTCAAACTGTAAGAATACATGACTCATGCCACTCCTGGAGCAAGCCCACGACGGTTATCGATCAGACTTCCAATTGCAGTGACCCTACAAGGCTGTCAAAGATTTAATACCCATTTTGGGGATGATGAGGTAAAATCTTGTTACTCCTATGTATCGTAGTATTGTCAACTATGGTTTAGACAGTCTTGTCCGTAACAACTTTTGCATCGCATAAGGATTCTTTTTATGGTATCAATACATTCTGTCCTGTATAGTTTAAGTTTTGTAAAGCATAAATTAATGTAAGTATTATGTTCAAATATACACATGGTTTGTATATTAACATTAAAAAGGTTTATCAAAGCAGAGTTAAAATTGAGCTTTGAAAACTAAATTTTCTGATTTTCAAAGGCTGGGGCTTGTTGGGTTTTTTTTGTAAAAACATTGTGGTTTTTAACACTCTTGAATTTGTTTGTGAGGCTGGATTCTTCTTTTTAAGCAAAGAATAAAAATATGAGGAAACCTTTGGTATAGTTTTAGATTCCCTGATACAGATGCTTTTTCATGTAATGTCAAGTTACTATAGCTTCCTCTCTTTTTTTTTTGATGGAAGATATCAGAACTAGAGCTGGGCAGGAATTTTCCTACACAAAGTACACTGCTGAAAAATTCTCATTAATTAAAGACAACACTGAGAATTCATTTCTTAAATGTCTAACTTTTGTACGCTCAGGTAAGAGGCGGTCACCCTCTCTACCCTTTAGAGTCAATGAGGAGACACAAATGATCCGGAAAGTGATTCACCTCCTTCTAACACCAGCCCTTCCAGATGGTAATTCAGCTCACCCCAGTCAGTCAGACACCTGTCTGAGAACAAGACAAACCACCTCCAGGAATGTCTGTTTCCCTCCACTGGCTATCAAGGGTAGACAGGGTGACTGGCTCATAGCTCAAGATTTTCTTAAGTCTGTGACAGAAATTCCATCTAAAGTGTTAGCTGAAATACAGTGGTTAAGGCTAACTTTTCAGGTTCTGCCGTTCTCTGCCAGCCAAGGACTGCAGGTACCGTGTTATCTGACCCCACGGGCTGCCCAGACTCCACGGCCTGGAGAGCCAACTCGAAGAGTTGAGTTTCAGGAACATTATCGAAATGTCCATTTCCCAGGAAGTTTTTTTTTATATATACATATATATATATATTTGTTTGTTTGTTTGTTTTCTTAAGAGCATGAAAACATCTGAAGCACCAAGGTTTCTTATGAATCAGAAATTCTCAAACACAACAACTCTAACTGGAACCCTGTTTATTTCTGGACTTTGATATTTGAGGATGAGGCATTAGAAAAACACAGCTATTTTAACACCTGGTTTCAATCCAGTTAATAACTTTGCACCTGATACATTCTCCCCCATTAAGTCAAATTTATGCTAATAATGTCCTGATTAGCAAATACTATTTAAAGCTGGTTTATGGGATGATTTCTGAATAAGGTAGGTGTCTAGTTGCAGTGAATTTCAGCTATCAGATTGTAAGACAACATGAACTTCACAAATTATCTATAGGTATCCCTGCAAAACAGTGGAATAGCCTACAGGATGACAAGTAGTGGCAGCTAGGAAGAAGTCTTTTTCACGCTGGGTAAATCTGTGCTTTTACCGAACACAACACAACCTCTAGTATTGGAAACTGCAGAACTCCCGTATTTAAGTTACTTTACGGAAAATTCAGTTAGCCACATGAATCTCACTCGACTCTGAAGATACAGGTCTTGAAACACAAGAGTATGTACTTAAACAATTCCAAAGCTGGATTGTATAGGCTGTCTCTGCAGGGCTTAATGAAAGGTGAAGCAAAGGGCACCAAGCTGACAGGCTCAGCACGACAACTGTGTATCTTCTCCTTCTGAAGGAGCCTTAGGTGGTGACATCTCTGGCCTCTCTGCACTGTATTTCACGGCATGGTGTGGGCAGACCTTAACCCATTCTATAAATCATACTGTATCCTGAAAGACATCTTCTCTTTTTTTCTCCCTCTGAAAAATGCTTCAGGCAATAACTTCTCAACTACAACACTATTTCTCTTTAGGATCTAGAAAAAGCAGCAAAGGCACAGAAAGGATACATTTTTGTCTTCCTTAGATTCATTTGAGTTCTTAGGGAAATACCTAATAGTGCATTTATAGCATGCTGTTTTCAAAGCACTATCTATTAAAATATTAATAAGCTATTCATCGCAGCCCTATAGTGAAGCAGGTGATTTCGTATTTCTACTACTTTACAGAAGCACGGATAAGTACTTCGAAGGAAAGGATAATTTTCAGAGCTGAACAGAAGCAGCACATCATGCTCGACAGTTAGAACAGGATATCCCATATCAATCCACCCAAGCATGCGCACAAAGCGGGAGTTAGACCCAGGAAATACGCAATCAGGACATCTAGTTTTAAGGCACTAAGGGCCAAAGCACACACCAAACAATACACTTACTCTGCACTTGTGTAGGTTTTTTCAAGCACAGGAGCTGCATCAATAGCCACTTTTCATGGCAAGTATCACTGTATTAATTTTAGAATCAGAGAAACTGATGCACATTAAATTAAACCAATTGCTCAAAGCTATTTGATACCTTCTGGCAATATGGTAGAGAGTTTCAGACTACATGTATTTACACATCAAGTCTGTCACAACATGCAAAAGCAACTACTATTTTTTTTTTTTCTAAAATGGCAGTGCTGCTGCTTACCTAGTGTATGAGGGGCAAGTTCACCTACTTTTCTCTCTCAGGGAATTCCTACCCACAGCTCTTGCCTTTCTGAAAAACACTGTGTTCCTTAGAGCCCTGGGATGACGGCAAGGAGTAGAGGTATTTGCTGCTCTTCTAGCTGAAGCTAGTTTTCTCTACAAAAAAATCCAATAATTAAAACCACTTTGGGCTAGAAAAGGAAAACAATTGTATGCTTGTAGGTAAAGTATTCAGCTAGAAGAAGTCAGTCCTGTTTAATGTCATGTTTAAGCAGCCAGGACTTCTGTGCCCCAATAATTGAGTCCCTAGCCAAGTATGGCTAATATCAGTCTACATTAACATTTGTTTTACACTCCTTCTGGTGCAGTAAGTCTTTGGAATTAGGCACGGCGGTCAGGCAGCTGCAGCTCAACTTTGTTATGCCACTCTGTATTTTTATTTTTAACCCTTAATGCCCACCTCCAAGTAGGATGCTAAACCATCTCTTAGAATTATGCATCAATACCACATCCTCATTTTGCAACCTCATACCCAATAACTCACTGGCCAGGACACTCTCAGCCTATGGGCAGACCTTAACTCCCTGCTTTATTTGAGGGAGATCTAAACACATTCTCCCATGTTAGATGCTAGATTAACTACTAATTAACTTGATGTGCAGTATTCTCAGTTCTTGCCATTATAACTCTTCCAAAATGATTAGTTCACCATTGGATCTGAGAAAAAGAAAGATATAGAGAATGATTCAGTAATTTAATGGCTGAGAGTGAAAAGACCTGAATTTCCATCTGCCTCACTTAAGTATTTTATAGGCTATATATAGGCTTCAGCTCTTTCCAGAAGGGTTGGATTAGAGGGAAAAAAAACCAAAGCAAACTAGAATTGAGCTGACAAAAAAGATGTTACCAGTGAACAGACTGAAAAGAGTACTCGGCAGAGGCAAAAGGACCCAATATGAAATGGAGAAAGGGGAGACTAGAGGCACGGTACTTAAGAGGGGGAAAGCGTAGCGGTGCGCAGCCTCGGCCGCAGAAAATCAGCCTGGGCTACGCCTTCGGCAGGTGCTTTGGGTTCAACTCACAGAGCAGCCCCGGGATCCCACTCCACCTTCCTCAGAGCCCCACACCACCTCAGCGGGGGTGAAAAAGCCCCGGTCTCCTTATTGCAAGGTCTCTGCTGCCCATAACGGTTTTTTACAGACGGAAACGCGTACTCTCGCAGAAAGTTCAGAGGGCAAATTCATGCTATGGCAGTGCCCATTCAATCAAGAGGCTGTAACAGCTTTTTTTTTTCCCCTCCCCAGCACTGGTGTGGGGAAGGAGACGCCTGCCCAAGGACACAGGACTACCTCATACCACCGACACCGGCCGATCCCTTGGCTGCGCGTTTTGGGGTATTTTCCACCTGCGGGTTCCCACCCGGAGAGGGACGGGCTAACCGCTCCCTCGTAGTCCAAGGGTGAAACAACTGCTTTAAACAGCCGGAGGCACAGATCCACCTTCCCACAGACGGAGCCTAGGCTGACCACACCGAGGAGCCCGACCCAGGCAGGTCTTCCCGCCTGGCGTTCCCCAGCGGGGGTGAGGCGAAGACGGGCGGGTTTGAGGCCGGCAGGGCCCGAGGGCAGCGGCGCCCGCCCTCACGGCGAAGCCCGGGACTACGAGAAAGGCCCCAGCACCCCAGCCGGGTCGAGAACCGGGGGAGGAACGTCCCGGGGCTCCCGGCCGCCTCACAGCCCAGCCCCGGCCGCCAGCCGTCAGTGAGGCGCGAGGCGCCGTCCCTCAGGCCTCCCGCGGGGCGGGGCCGCCCCGCCCCACCCCGCACAGGTGCTACCTGGAGGGCGGGGTCACCCGCCGGCGGACGGATATCAGTTTCTCTCGCACAGGCGACCCTTCGTTCCGGGGTTAATCCCCTCCGTGCCGCTTACCAAAGCCGAGCCAGGGCGGAGCGGCGCCTCCTCGCCTCCGCTATTCCCCTTGGGAAAGCCCCGCGAGGAAGGGCGGCGTGGCGGCGGCGGCGGCGTTAGGACCTGGCGGACTATTTTTTTCACCCCCCCCTCAATCTTTCGGCGAGAGGGGGCACGAGCGAGTCAGTCAGTCAGTCAGTCAGTCAGCGAGCGGGGGAGGCGGATGCGTCTGCGGCCGTAAGTAGTTCCGGTTGAGGAAGTCGGCGCTGGCGGCCGCCGGTTCCCGTGGCTGCGCCAGGGCAGGAGCGACGCGTCCCCAGCGGTGCCGAGACCGCCCCGGCCCCGCTCCAGCCCCGCCGCCATGGCCACCCGCTCCTGCCGGGAGAAGGCGCAGAAGCAGAACGAGCAGCACCAGGCCATCCTGGCCAAGCTGCTGCGGGAGGAGGACAACAAGTACTGCGCGGACTGCGAGGCCAAGGGTACGGCGGGGCGGGGGGAGGCCGGAGGCGGGAGGCGGGAG
>NW_010972631.1:8750120-8796836 GCF_000737465.1 Haliaeetus leucocephalus | reverse complement strand
GCGAGGGGAGGTGCCCGAGGCGTTGGGTGTTGGGCGCCCGAAGCAATGCCCTTCGGTGTCGGCTCAGTCCCGCCAGCGCCAGGCTCTGCGAGCCTGGACGTTAGTCGTGTCGGAGATCCGGCTGTGGTGGTGAATGGGATTTTAAAGATCGTATCGCTGTCAAATCTTAACCTCGGGTTGGTCTGGTAATTCTGTTCCGCACCAAAGTACGCCTGTATTTGCGTTTGTGTTTGCCTTGGGTTCTGTGGCTTTGAAATGGAAAAAATGTAGCAGCACATCCCTCTTTCATCTAGAGTCGGTTCATTAAGATGTTACCCTCAACAAGATGATTGCACAGCAAGTTATTGTTTTAAGTATAATACTTCCTGAACGACAGCCGGGTGTTCGCGCTGTATGATTAGCTCCACAGTTGCCTTGTTCAGTCCTTCTGCGCCTCAGCGGGAGGTTAGCTATGGTGAGCTGGTTTGAGCAACCAGAAATGGTACTGTGTAATGTCCCTTTCCAATCTGTGCACGCTACTTTTTTACCATGGACATAAATTGTGCAGTGCCTTGCACAATGCTGTTATCTGATACACCAGAAACGCAGAAATAAGACTTCTTTTTCCTAGTATGTAGCCGTAAGAAGTATATAGTAGGGATTACACCAAAGATAATAAATCTTTATATTTTGCAAGTAACTCTTCTTAAAATCATTTTCTAGCACAGCTGTTCTTGCCCCCAGACTTGTGGTCACTATGTAAAAGGCTCGTAACCGGTGGTTTTCTGGAAAAATCATGCTTGTATGTTTTGTGCGGTTTTGGCCCTTGAGGTTTCCATGCTGAATGTTGCTCGGAGTTGTTTGCTGATGGAATTCCATACGTGTGTTGTTCATAGTGTGGGCCTTGGAGCTGGGTTGCTCAACAGCAGAGTGTGGAATTCTCCAACTAATTTTTGTCCCGTCTTCTGCGTTCCCTCTTTCTAATCATCGCCTGGTCAAAGTATCGTTTGTAAGTCTCTGTAGTCCTTGGTATCTTTTGGCACTTGAGTTCAGCAATGCTGACGCTCTGAGCTTCCTCCTTCTTATATTTGTATTATTGAGTATCTTTATCCACTGTACTTTTCTTTGATACTTTCATACCTCTCTTCTGTCACAAGAGCTTTCTTTCATAAGTTCAAGCTTTGATGTATCTTGAGTTTGGGGTTTTTTTCTCTTCAGGTTCTGGGAGGACCTACCAATCTCTTGACCAGGCTGTCTTTTGCTAGTACCTGTAATTCAGGTTCCATCTTTCTAGTAAATTATTTTACTTAGCCACCTTACTGAAATCTGACTGCGCTTCTGAGGAATTCCGTTTTCTCTTTTGCTCAACCCCACATCTCCCTTGCTGTCTCTCTGTATGCCAGAGGCATGGCTTGCTTTCACGCTGTCCCTCAGGAAGGCTGACATGAAAATACCGTGTGATGCGATGTGAGCTTACAATGTTGAGGGAATTGTGTGTTTTTTGGTTTTATTTTTATTCTCTTTCTCCCTTCAAGTTTAATTTGCACTGGTCTCATCCTGTTCTGGCAGTTCTTAAGTCTTGTGTTGTATTAGCTTTGTAATGCCATCTGCCTTTGCCTGTACTCCTGTAGTTAAGTGTATGGTTTTCTTATAGTTGGAGGGGAGAGTGTGGAATGATGAACTTATTTTAGTTTCAGCTGGTCTAGAGGCACTTGACTTAGAGATGGTCGTATATGGACACTCTGTGTAGATTCCTTTCCTTAAGTTTAGGAAGTTTCCTTCTAGGAAGGACAGTTGTGTGAACAATCTTGAGATGCCTCTGCTACACCCTGAAGTCTAGACTTATGTATACTTCCAGAAGACATGTGGCTCAGAAGAAAAAACACGATCAGTTGTTTAGTTGAAAATCAAGCTTGCCATGAGCATGTAATGCCACTGTTGAACTCTTCCTCCTTTTATCAGTCTTTGTTGAAACTTCCTGTTGACCCAAAGAAAAGGAAAAGTGAAGGATACTTCTTTCAGTTGCAGCCAGCTGTTTTTTTCTAATATGTTTCACACTTAATCCATGGTGGTTGAGTGCTCATGACTTGCTGCTGTCTGGCAAAGTTGTAGTTTTGCTAGTCCTGGTATGCAGTGATGTCTGAGGCAGCAATTTTTAACATGGCTCTCTTCGCTAACCAGAGTCTGTGAGCTGTCTGCATGGCTTTCCCCAGACTGTGACAGTCTCCTTCACCTCTTGCATCACTAACAGCATCCATTTCATCTCTGGTCATGTTTGTCATTAGTCTGGAGTTCCCTATTGCCAGTTCCACTAGAGATTCTCTTCATCCTGGGTTCTACAGACATGAACATGAAACTGTTCATGACAAAATATTTAGGAATTCTCTGGTGTCAGTCCTGCTTCAGAACATATGTTTAGAACATATGTTTTTCCTTTTGTTCATGTAATTGATTCTTTTTTTTTTTGAAATGCTGTCCAGTTTCTGTTACTTTTGTGTGAGCTTTGCTTCTTTGTCTGTCGTCCTCCTTTCTCTTGTGCAGTAGGAACCCCTGAGTTCTGTTTTTTGCTTTAATCCTGTTCACCTAATTGTTGGGTAACATTATCTTCGTGATTAACTCTGGTTGTGTTAACTGAGTTGCAGTTGTATCTTGGGTCTTATTCTGGCAATATTTAAAGCCGTTGTTTTTAGTATGGTCTTTCAGATAGCTGGCAATTCAGCATGGGTTCTTAACCAAAGCTAAGAGGCTATCATTGCTAATTCCTTCCTCTCACCATAGATGTTGTAGTCCATCTTAAACCTCAGGTATTATATTTACCCTAGGCTTCTGTTCAGATAGTCATATCCAAGGGATGTTGAAATCTTGCAGGTTGTACTTGTCTATCTGTTTTAACTGCTATTCTTTGAGGCTCTGGGAATTCTTAGGTAGCTAGATATCATTTAAAATCTTATAAACATCCTTTTGACCCTAAAAAACTTAATGTGGTCCTATTGGCATATTTATCACTTACTGCTTTGATTGTATCTACTGTAAAGCCGCTGTTGAACTCTTCCTTCACATCATTAAAGCTTCTCTGCTGGCTTTTACTTCTTGTATCAAAAAGAAGCTCATCAGAACTTACTGCTGTCCTGCTGCTGATTCAGTCTTAAATTACTGAATTAGTTCTCCTTGCTCTCTCAGCTTATGACCACTGTCTGCATTGCTTGTGAGAAATAGGAAAGGTGCATGCTTGAAACTATTATTCCATGCTTGCTTTGTGTAAGAATTAAAAAAGCTATCTCTTGGTCTTCCTCAAAATAATCTTGCTGTTGTTATTAGTGGTCTTGTATCAAGAACAAGTCCATCCTTTGGTTTCTGGCCTACTTTTTCAGGTATGAAGTATGCAGATACATTAGACAGCTTTGTTCTGCAAGTCTTTTGGAAGGTGGAGACCACAGCTGAGGACACATCTGCCAGAGTAAGCATTAAGCAATAATGAGGATTGCTGACTTTGGCAACAGTTTCTGGTAGTGCTTTTTATTCTGTATTTGCCTTTTTAACTGTTGAAATAGTTGCTATGAATCTGATTGTCACTGCTAAAATGTTGGAAACTACCTGCTGTAGGGCCGCACGGTAGTTGCCAGATGTCATCTTCGAAGCGTAAGTCTTGCAGCTACCGGAAAGACTAGATGGCACCTCTGTGGGGAAGAAGCCTAAAAATCAAAGGTTCTGGAACTGTCTTTGCAATCACTGAGGTTTTTGGAAGAGTGATGAAGTTGGAATGACATTTGACAAGGCAGGGCTTGTCTGTGTACTGACTGTTTTCTACATCCCTATCTGAACAGCCATCTACATAAGGCAGTAGATGTCTTTCCAGTGTTATACTAGTGAGATGTAGTTATACTACTATTTCTAATATTTGTAGGAAATAGTAAGGCATGTTGGCAGTAACTTAAGTCATCCTGAATTTTTGAAAGAGGTAAGCAACTGAAATTCCTTTGTGCTTCTTCTGTGTGTGTAACTAGGTAAAGCTAGCAAGAATTGGAAGGATCTGGGAGAAAGAAATAGCTATAGATTTGTCTATCTGTCTTGTCTGTAGACTGCTGAAAGCTATTGTAAAGCATGTGACTTTTTTTTTTCCCCTTTCACTGTAGAGGGAGACTAAAGGCATTTTTATTGTTGTTCTAAAGCTGATATTTGAATCTCTTAAGCAGTAATGCCTCTTAGAGATTTGTCAAATGCAGCCAAAATCAAAAACTGTTAATTTCAGTCAGCAACCCTTTGACTACAGGGGCTATAACTTGCTATTTCTATGTACTTAGTATCTAGTTATAACATGCCAGAAGTCTCCTAGGCCTCTGTTACTGCTTGGCAGCAAGGCTGGTATTATTTGGGCGCTGATAGTAAACAATACAGAATCGAGTACTTGGAAGTTGAAGAGTTTGATGAAGCACAAAAGGACATGTTTTTTCTCAGAAGGGGACAAGATATTCAGCAGTATCAAAGGACTAGCCATTTAAGCAAGTAGGCTTGCAAAGTAAACTGAAGGCAATCAGTCTTGGTCTAGTGTGACTGTCTTTGCAAATGTGGGCTGTGAGACTCATATTGATGTTTCTAATGATGTTTGAACAAAAGAGGTGTGTTCAAAACCAGTGTGACTGTTGTCTAATGTACCTTTTCTGTTATGCTTGCATTTGGATGTTGGCTTCAGTACAAATAGATTGACTACTGAAGTCTGCTTGTAAATTCATCTCTCTGTCAAGAAGGCAATTACCCGAGTTGTCAACTGCTTTAGATTTTTAAAAAAAACAACTAACAAAGTTAAAATAACATAATTGGAAGCTTGCAGACCTTTGTATAGACAATTGCCGATGTCTTGGGCATTCAGAAATGGTGAATAAATTTCTGTATCAGAGGAGGTGCTCTGTTTTTTTGTTTGTTTGTTTTTTAATGTTGGCTTCAAGCACTATCACGCATGAAGTAAGCATAGTTAAATTATCTCTTACCAGAATCCTAGTACAAAAACTCACATTGACACTGTTGTTCAACCAGATTAAAATTGGCTTACTTTGATTATAATATTAATGAAAATACTTTCCAATATTTATAGTTGTACTATACAATTCTTGGATATCTGTATATGACTGAAGACTTGAAGACTTGGTCTTTTCTGTCTGAAGAGTAGCAGGTATAGGGTCTTAGAAGTGTGGGGAGAGGCTGAACTGGAAAGATTGCAGTATTGAAATTTGCATAGCCAGAACCAATTATTACAGTTTTGGCTCCAAATAAACCTAACTTTAACTTCCCTAGCAACTTGCCAGTCTCAAACACAAAGTCTCTTAGCAGTGGAGGAGAAAAAAATCTAGTTTAAATTGAAATGGGCAAACTAGCTATTGAAACAAACCTGAAATACTTCATGGATCTTTATAGCTGTTCAGACTCAGTTTTTTTTGTAGACAATTGAGTCTTGCATATGATCTTTTCTGTGGCTGGGAGACCACCTTAAATGTCTATGAACATCACTTTTTTGTGAAGCTGCTTTTGGTGTTACTTGTCTTGATGGCTGGTCTTCTCACTGTGTTGATCTTGCCTGTATACTCTAATAAATAGTGTACTTCTTCCTCAGGAATTAACCTAAAGCAAACGGATGACTCTTATAGCCCACTGCCTTCAGCCTGTGCAAGGCTTCAGCTTTTGCCTCTGACTGTCAGTGTAAGAGTGCTTCGGGTCAGCTCATCAACAGTATTAGCTTGCTCTAGGACGAGGCATCGGCGGCTGTACCTCCCCAGGTGAAGACCTTCCCTGTCTTCCTCCTAGGGTGGAGAAACTGCTGAAGTAGCATGCCAGGGGAAGTGGAACACAGTTGGATTATGTTGGAGGTCAGTTCTACACATCAGCTCAAGTGCAACTTCTAGCCCTGTACTCAAGTTCAAACACAGAGTAGTAACCAACTAGTAGCTGATAGCTGCTCTATGGATATCTTGTACCAGTGAGTATAGTTGCAAATATCAGATGTGACTTCAGGTTATTTGGATCAAGAAATTGCTAGTACATCTGTGTGTGGTTCTGTTGCAAGCTTGGTAATGCTGCTGTGAGATCAGATTCGTAAAGATCATATGAATGTAACAGACTAGAATATGAATGGACAGGTACAACAGCTGGAGGCTTCTAGCTGTCCGCTGAGCCTTTGCGATATCCTTCCACAAGGAACAATGAAGGCAAACCGCTTTGATTCAGGGTGGGTCTTGCTTAAGCTTAGCAACTGGGATGATATATCTTGACCTGTAATAATAGTAAGAAGCTGTATCACTAGAAATCCTAGTGATCGTTTTGTACTTATACTGTTATTTTTCTGGCCTCTTTGTGAAGGATAGCACCTTCAAAGACCATAAGGGACCAGAAACTCCCTTCAGTCTCTCTCGGCACTGTGTCACCAGGACTTTTTTCCTGCTTCCCTGCTAATAAATAAAACTACCCTAATGCTTTGTTTTTGTACTATACCCTTTTACCTGTTGCTGATGCTGGTTGCATGAGACTGAAACTTTGTTAGGAATTAGTTGCTGTTGTGGCCCTAAGAGCTACAATTAATTTCCTCACCCAAGAAAAGAGCTCTCCACCTCTCTTGCTGGGAGGATGTGGCATCTTTAGCTTAAAACTTTTAAGTGGGCAGGGTGTTGCAGTATCAGGTGACTCTAGTGGTGTTTTTTCTGCCTTAAGGAAGGGATTTGTTTCCTGCCTCTTGTAGTGCAGAAAAATATTCTGAAATAAGTCACAGGAAATCTACTTAGCTTGTAATAGAACAAGGTTGTTTGCAAATACAGGTTCCTGCTGTTGAGATTTTGTGAACAGCCTCCATGCTTTTTACCAAAGCCCTTAAAATGGTATTTTGTGGGTGCAGTCTCCATTCTTCAGGACTTAACTGAACTTGATTGGATGAGACCCAAGGTGGCATGATGTAGCTTTGAACTTAGCATTGCGTTGACAGGGGGCTGGGCTAGATGACCTCTGGAGGTCCCTTTCAACTTAAATTTTTCTGTGACCACTATTCAAAATATTAGTGGGACTTGCGTGTGTGGGGTTTTTTTATTATGTTGTAATTTTTTAGGCTCTCTGAGGTGGATTATACAGATGCAGAAATCCTTACATCCTTCAGCTTGTTGCCCTACATTCAGAAGTATAGGCCTTGGTGATACAAGCTGTTTCCTTTGTGTGAACCATAAAGGTGGGACAGTTCCTGAAAAGTGATTATTAGTATTGATGAGACCATGTTCTTACCTTTTGAAGTGTGAGACGCCCTAGTTCATTTGGTCAGGGGCTACTGGTGTGTGTCTCCTAATGGTACCTAAGCTGTGGTTCTGCCACTCTTTAGTGACATGAAAAAGACGCCACTGCAGGGTGCCATTGGTACCAGCTGTTGATCTTTGCTTTGTTCCTAAATCTCCTTTTGTGGAACTGAAACATGCTGTCTTGTGAATCTGCCCGTCTTTGGTCTGAATGCTGTAAAGATAGCAACTGTGCTGCAGCCTTAAGAAGTCCTTGTCAACAATACAGAGGAAGCAATTAGATACATGTATGTGATAAGTAGACTTTTAGGGAAGTACCTTTTTCCTGGAGGAGTGACTCCCTCTTTAATCCATGTTCCCTATAGGATTTAAGAGTCAATTATCAGCCATTACTCAGGGAGTAGTCAGCAATTGGTTTAGCTCAGGTGTCATGTTGTCCTAGACTGGCACACTAAGGTTCATTTGAGCATGATTCAGCTTTATGCTAGGAACTTGGATGCTTGTATTGTTCTCTTGTGGCCACAACTAAATTCCCCAAGATTTAATGACTTTGTGTTGTGAACAGGTGAAGTTGTTCAGTGATATTGTCACACTGAGGTTTTAGAAGAGTAACACTGTTGAATCCATCTTCACTGTTCAGGTATTATGGAAGAGTGAAAATGAGTTAAGACTGAGCTATGATTTTATTGGCATCACAGAGTGGGATAGCTTGCACAACTGGAGGACTGCAATAGATAAGTACAGGCGCTTTAGGAAGGGCAGGTGGGGATGGCGATAAGGGGAAGTTGCCATTTTCTGTGAGAGCAGTCGGGCTGCGTGCAGCTTTGCCCAGAGATGGCTGATGAGCCAGTTGAGAGCTTATGGGTTGGGATTAGAGGGCAGACCATCATTGGTGATGGTGTGGGTATCTGCTTCAGACCACCTGATCAGGAAGAAGTAGTAATGAGGCCTTCCTCAGACAACTCAGGCTTAATATTCACAGACCATGGTGCTCATGGGGGACTTGAGCCAGCCTGATATTTGCTGGAGGGACAGCACAGAAGGGAACAAGAAATCTAGGAGGCTTCTGGTGTGCATTGATGATCACTTATCAACACAAGTGGTTGAGGACAAAGGAAGATGCTCAGGTGGACCTGATGGACCTGTTCCTTACAAACAAGGAAGGACAGGCTGAGTATGTAAAGGTTGGGAGTAGTCTTGGCTGCAGTGACTGTGAGATGGAAGAGCTCAGGATCTGAAGAGGAGGGAACAAAGTGGAGTAGAATCACAGCCATAATCTTTAGGAGAGAAGACTTTGGTCTGTTCAGGGATCTGCTTGGAAGAATCATTTGGGAGATGGTTCTAGAGAATAGAGAGGTCCAGGAGAACTGATTGATTAATTTTTTCTGCAGGGGTCACTCTTTTAAGCTCTTGGGTGGCACATCCTGATGAGCAGGAAATTGCACAAAGGCAGCAGGGGGCCTGCTTAAACGAACAAGGAGCTCCTGACAAAATGCACATAAAATGGAAGCATATGTGGTGGAAGCAGAGACAGGTGACCTGCAAGGAACATGGAGACACTGTCCAGGCATGTGTTTAGGTAGGAAAGACAACGTCCACATGGAGTTGAATCTGACAAGGGATATGTGAATGGCAACAAGAAGAGCTTTTACAGATAATTGGCAGCAAAAAGAAGTCTGGAGAAAATGTGGACCTGCTGCTAAATGGAGCTGGGGACCTGGTGATAAGGGATGTGGAAAAGGCTGAGGAGTTCCGTGCCTTCTTCACCTTCTTCTTCTGGTCTTCACTAGTAAGACTTGTGTTCAGGAATTCCAGGTCCCTGAGACCAGTGGGACAGTCTGGAGCAAGGAGGGCTTACTCTCAGTAGTAGAGGAGGATCAGATTTGGGAGTGCTTACAGAAACTGGATGTACACAAGTCTGGGCTCTGATGAGATGCACCCACGAGTGCAGACAGATCTGGCCAATGTCATTTTGAGGCCACTCAAAATAACTGTAGAGTCATGGTGACTAGGGGAGGGACTTGAGGACTGGAAGAAAGCAAATGTCATTCCCATTTCTGAAAAGGGCAAGAAGGAACATTTAGGGAACCACAGGCCAGTCAGCTTTCCTCAGTCCCTGGGAAGGTGACAGAGCAAATAATCCTGAAAACATATGAAGGAAAAGATGACTGGGAATAGTTAGCTTGGATTTATAAAGGGGGGTATCATGCCTGACTGCCCTGATAGCCTTTTACAATGACCGATGCACCAAGCCAGTCCCCTGGCTGAGAACAGTGGGTATTTTTCACCTTGACTCTAGTGAGGCTTTTGAAACTGTCATGTAACATGCTCACTGATAACTTGATGAAGTGCAGTCTGGATAAACAGACAGTGAGGTGGATTGAAAATGGCTGGAATGCTGGGCTTAGTTGTGATCAGCAGCTTGAAGTTGAGCTGGAGGCCAGTCTCTACCTCAGGGGTTGATACTGAGGCCAACATTTGTTAACTTCTTCATTAATGACCTATGTGGCAGGACAGACTGCACCCTCGGCAAACTTGAGGTGAGGTAATACTGCGAGGAGTGGTTGATACACTAGATGGATGTTCTGCTACTCAGCAGAAAAATTGACAGGCTGGAGAAATGGGCCAACAGAAACTGCGTGAAGGGCCACAAAGGGAAATGCAAAGCCCTACCCCTGGGGAGGGGGTGCTGGGGGTGCAGAAGAGGTGCCGAGGGTCTTGTGGATCACAAATTGGTCATGAGCTAGTAATGCACCCTTGCCACAAAGGCGGCCAATGTCTTGGACTGAATTTCAGGAAGAGCATCGTTAGTGGCTGGAGGGAGGTAATCCTTCTGTCCTCATTACTGGTGAGACTGCATCTGTAGTAATGTGTCCAGTTTTGGGCTCCACAGTACAAGGGAAACATGGACAGACTGGAGCAGTCCAGCAAAGGGGCACTAGAATGAAGAGGTCGGTGCATCTGACATACAAGGAAAGGGTGAGAGAATTGGGATTGTTTAGCCTGGAGGAGAGAAGGCTGTTGGGGAGATCTTATCAATGTGTATAAATACTTGGTGGCAGGGAGCAAAAATGGCTGAGGCAGACTCGTCTGTGGTATCTAATGATGGAACTAAGAGGCAATGAACACAAATTGAAACACAGGAAATTCTGCTGAAACATAAGAATACTTTTTTTTTACTGTAGGAGAGGTTGAATATTGGAGCAGGTTACCCAGAGAGGCTGTGGAGTCTCCATCTCTGGAGATAACTCAAAACATGACTGGGAACAGCCCTAAGCAGCCTGCTGTAGTTTGCTCTGAGCAGGGGTTTGGGCTAGATGATCTCCAGGGGGCCCTTCTAATTTCAGCTACTTCAGATCCATTTCACTTATGAGCCAGTATGGAGGCCCACTGCAGATACCACTCAAGTTTTTATTTTTCCAGTGCAAGCATCTGCATACATAGATAAAAAATAGATTCTTTGTTTGAAGTTGAGGTCCTTTATGAGAAAGAAAAGTGATTAAACAGCAGTAAATACAGGGTGTAGTAGAGTCTTGACTTTTCTTGAAATAGCTGATATAGAAGTCTTGTTGAGGTAAAAAGAACCAAATCTGGCCATTTGAAGCAAGTGGGAATTGAGTGGCTACATAGAAAGGTTACTGACATCTTTCAACTGAGATGCTGTTTAAATCTAGAATACCTTCATAACTTAAACTGCCTCCTAGAGCTGGTAGAAAGTTGCTCGGAACTGGAGTCCCTTGTGTCAGAAATCTCCTTGTATCTTAAAACCGCTGGTTGAAGCTCTGTATTACGACTACGAATGATGTCCCCTGGAAGCCTGGGGCAAAACAAACTACTACAGATTTCTGTTCTCTTCTCATTCTGACCTCTTATCTGATTAATATCTGCTGAGGGCTTGAGCAATATTACTCTTTTTACATTTTTTCTCTTGAAATGCTTCACAAAAAAACATTCACACACAACTTTCATTTTCTTTGTGAAAACTTGGCAAATAGATTTGAATGGATACCTGTTTCATATTCATCTTGTTTACAGTAGACTCTGATTACATGGTATAATGCTAACCCTTATTTATCCTCCACTCTCTTGTCTTGATCACTTGTTGCTTTCTAGTAGGTGATAAATGTGTATGTCTGAGTATATACTGTCATGGAGTTCCCGCTTGGCGTTATGATACTTGACCCGCTCTGGAGAACCTGAATTTCTGCTTTGTTTCCAGCTTATCTGAAATACTTACGAGTAGATCTGTGTTCCTCTGACCAGAGGAGCTAGACGCTTTTGTGTTCTGGGATCGCAGCCTGAAGAGGAGGAAGAACTTGGAGGTTCAGAGAATCTCCTGATGCTGCAAGGCTGTGGTAGATGTGGATATAGAGCACTAATTCTGTAGCTTACAGAGACGGTGAGAAGTTTTATGGCGGAGGCGAAAACTGCACAGGTCAATGTACTGTCAATCTCAGTAAACCTAGACTGTCAGTTGCCCTCTCTCTTGAGGAAAGATATTTACTTCTGGCTGACCATGGAGGAAAAAGAGGTAGAGACTGTGGCTCAGTCCCTGTCAGAGTGGAGCTGGGGACAGCCATGTGTGATACTTGGAGGCAGTGTTGCCAAGCAACTAACTTTGCAGCTGTGATTTGGTAAAAGAGCAGTTCTGTTTCTCAAAGCTGTGCCTGGCTCTGATTTTGTGTAATAAAATGGATATATTGACAAGGAGTGGGGAACTGTCCCTCTTGTATGGATGAGAAAAGGAATGTGATATTCCACGTTTGGCTAGTGATTGCTAAATTCTTCTTGTGTACTACCTCCTCTTTAAGGAGGAGGGAACAAGAATCTGTAATGCAATTTTACTGAAGTGCTTGAATGAAAATGGATAGAGCTTCATAGTACAGGACTTCATTAGTAGGATTAAAGAAAGTAGTAGTCCTATAAGAATTTCTGCAAAAGAAGATGGAAGTGATTCATTGTGCGTAACCTATTATTCTTGAATGCAGCTGAACTTGCAGGTGGATTCAAAACATGGCAGAAAGTGGCAATTGTGAGTGATTATTTTAAATAAGCTCCTTGTAATGTGTGTTCAAGTCATTTGTGTTTAAATTTGTCATTCACAACAATTTCTAGAAACAACCAGTGTGTCAACAAGTAATGATGCTTTTAAGTATAGGAACTGATTTTTCCATTAGGGTATGTACTTATGGGATATTTATTCAGTTGCCTGTTATCTGTAGATGATGACAAAAACATCCCTTTCTTCAAACATGGTAAATGCCATACTTAATGTTCACCTTCATGTCTTCATTAGAAATGTGCTCGTGCATTTGAGCTCCCCTCCTAAGCAGTGGTTAAACTGAAGAGACATGCCAATAACACACTGAGTGTAGGCTTTCTGGCCTGTGCTCTCATTGCCAAGTGATGCCTAGGTGAGTTATTTTCAACTTTAAATGTACTGAACTGCTGTATTGGGTCTGCCTGGGATGGAGTTAAAGTTAACTTCCCCATAGCAGCCCTCACAGTGCTGTGCTTTGTATCTCTATCTAGAATGGTGTTGATAACACCCCAGTGTTTTGGCCGTTGCTGCGCAGTGCTCACACAGCATCAAGGCTGTCTCCCCAACCTCCCCCCAAAGGCCTCTGGCCTGGGGGTGGTGGGCAAGAGCTTGGGGGGGGACACAGCCAGGACAGCTGACCCAAACTGACCAAAGGGATGTTCCAGACCATATGATGTTGTGCTCAGCAATAAAAGCTAAGAGAAAGGGGGTTGGGGATGCCGTTTGTTGTTACGGTGTTTGTCTCCCGGAGCAATTGCTGTGTGTACTGAGGCCCTACTTCCCAGGAAGTGGACGTTGGGACATTGCCTGCTGATATGAAGTAGAGAATAAATCTTTGCTTTCTTTTGCTTCTGCACCTGGCCTTTGCTTTTCTTTATCAAATTGCCTTTATCTTGACCCATGAGTTTTTTCATCTTTTCTCCCCCTTGGTGGGCATGTGGCAGCCAGCCAAGGTTAACCCAGCACAACTGCTGAGGGTGGCTTGTGTGTTCTAAGTAAAAAGTAACTATCATTCCCTTTAGTAAAGGTTCTGAAGCCTTGGCTCACTTTTCTGGGTGTTTTGTAGCCCATAGCAAGCAGCCTCTGAGAGAAGCGATACTAAATGCCCCTTCACATGTGTCTTGTTCACTGCCATTTCCGTGGAGTTTGGATGTTCATGTTCCTGTTTAAAAAGGTTACTCCAAAAATATGTTTATACAGCGAAACGATTCTGTCAAGTGTTTGGTCTTAAATAAGGCTTCAAAAAATACGACAGATCCAAGGTCACATGCTAGAGGATCCTGCAAAGTTTTGGGAGTCCTTTTTGAGAACTGATACTTCTCAAACAACCTTAATTCCACTCTGAACACTTAGTCACAATTCTGTATGCCAGACTAAATGCAGCTGAGTACTTTGGTATTGTATTCAGTTTCTCTTCCTGCTTCTGAAGAAAATGGTATTTTGAGGAAAAATATTTTACAGCCACAGCTTCTGCAATCATTTTGGAAAAAATAACTTTCAAAAAAAGGGAGAGCAAGGGTTTTCTTTGTGTAACACAAATCTAGTTAAAACAGCTGTGAAGAACACTACTTAAAAGTAAATTTGTTTCTTCCTTTCCCAGTTGGATGTAGCTGATAGAATGGTGTATGATGTCTGAGTGTTGATGATTGTCTGTCATGCTGGAATGCTTAACTGTGTTAATTTGAATTATATTTAATTTAGTATCATCTCAGAGCAGACTGCCATAGTTTTAGTAAGCAAGAAGCTGCCTTTAGAAGAATGCAAAGCACATTTCAGCCTTGTGTGGCATGATGCATTGTGATTGGATATAAAGAAGTTTTCTTTTTTTAAACCATGAAGTGGTCAAATACTGGACCAAGTTTTCCTCAGAGAGGTGGTGGAACATGTGTTGAATACCTCTAAGGTAACTGAACAAAGCCCTGAGCAGATTGGTCTAATTAGACCTAATTTGGAGCATCAAGTTAGCCTAAATGACCTCAGGAAGTCCATTCACACCTAAATTATTTTATAGTTTTTATTCGCTGGCTGAGGAAATACAGTAGCTGTATCTTTTAACTAGCAGACGTTAAACATCTCACTGAGCACATACCTTGTGTTTTGTGGATTGGCCCAAACCCAGCTACGAGGATGGGTATTGAAGCACTCCAAGGTCTGAGCTGTTTGCTGAGACTTTGGGAGAGTACGGTATTGGGGCGCAGCTAGGCTGGCATGCAAGTCTTGGGGACTTGTGGAAACGATTTATGTCCATGCCACTGGAGTTCGAAGTGGGGGAAAGGCTTGATTCTGTCTGTCCTCTTCAGCCTGTTCTTTGCCATGGTCTTTTGTTAAGTTAATACCCTGAGGTCCACAGAAAGTGCAGCTCTGAAGATTAATAATGTTGTTACAGTAAAACTTGGGGATCGTCCAAGAATGGGGTTGCATTTGCATGGTAGGCTCTTCCCGTGCCCGAGAACTGCAATATATCGGTGTTTGGGGGGTGAGCAGATAGGCTCTCTGTAGGCAAGGGGGGTGAATAGTGCAGCATGAAAATCTACTTGGTCTGGTCTCTTGAACCCACGAAGGAGGTGAGGGAAGACAGCATGTAGGGGAGGAGAGTAGGTGAGTAAGCCTGCAGCAAACATGGATGTTGTGGCTTAATCCCAGCAAGCAGTTAAGCACCATACAGTGGCTTACTTTCTCCCCCCCTGCTAGTGGGATGGGGGAGAGAATCAGAAGGGTAAAAATGAAAAAACTCGTGGGTCAAGATAAAGACAGCTTAATAGGTAAAGCAAAAGCCATGCAGACAAGCAAAGCAAAAGAAGGAATTCATTCACCTCTTTCCATGGGCAGGCAGGTGTTCGGCCACCTCCAGGGAAGAAGGGCTCCATCACGCCTAACGGTGACTTTGTAAGAGAAACACCGTCACTCTGAATGTCCCCCCTTCCTCCTTCTTCCTCCGTCTTTTATTGCTGAACACGATGTATGGTATGGGATGTCCCTTTGGTCAGTGGGGTCAGCTGTCCCGGCTGTGTCCCCTCCCAGACTCTTACCCACCCCCAGCCTACTTGCTGGCAGGGCAATAGCTCAGCAATAGCTAAAACACTGGTGTGTTACCAACGCTGTTTTGGTCCCAGATCCAAAACACAGGGCTCCTCTGAAGAAAATAAACTCTACCCCAGCACAAACCAGCATAGCAGAGAAGGTTGGTACAAGAAACTAACTGGCCTGTCTTTACAGATGGTTTCGGTGTATTTCTACAGTCCAGAGCCTGAAATTTGGCACTCTGCTTCTTGTCTACAGACTTGGATCTCTGGTTTCTCTCTCTGTATCTTTTTCAAACATAGGCTCACGTGGGAGAGGTCATGGAGGTGCATGTACCTGCTTTGTAATACAGAATGTACAAGGAAGGGCACCTCTCAAGTCACTGAGGGCTGCACAGAGGTTGTATAGTTTAGGGAGTGTTTACTTAAGAGTCTCTTCGGTTGTATTTGAGTAAAAATGGTAAAAGGAAGCTGACTAATGCAATTACTAGGTAACTTGTCTCTGATGGAGAAGGGTAACCTTTCATTCTTGTTTATGGCAAACAGGCTATATTATAAACCCATCTTGCAAACAAATTTTATTTCTGAGGTTTTCGTCATCATTAAAGGAAGAAATTCAATTGCTGGCTGAAGACTTTTTTTGCAGCAGCACATGCTTCTAATAACCTTTATCCTGTGCCTGGTTATGCAGGGGGGCTCTTGCTACATCCTGACAGAGTAGCATAGATCTACACATATTTTTTTTCTCTTATCAGTGATGCTTTTACTTGATGCTTAGCTATCAACTTAAGAAAACATTTTGTAAGAGCTCACTGTTCCCCAATTTTCCTTTTATTTCTGCATATAAAAGGAATATAAATTGTACACTTAAAACAGTAAGCCTTTTAGCAGTTCCTTGCTGACAAAGGAAAAATTGCAGTCAAGACCAGCTCCAGAAGCTTCCTACTAATACTGTAATACACTACATAACCTTGTCTTTTTTTAGAAAGTACCAAGTGCTGCTAACAGGAAATGATGCTATTGAAGCAAATGGATCAGTAAGCTGAAGGAATAATTGAAACTGGTTGATACATACTTCTCTCTCTCTTCTAGAGGTGGGACAGGTTGTGCAGGGGAAGAGTTTTATTCTGAATATTTCTACACAGCCTCTTTGGAGTTATGAGTAGGACTGAGCTTAATGGATTTGTTGATGACTTTTTAATGAAAAATGGTTATCCAGATAGAAAAGACAAACTTGGCGGAATTCTGTCCCTGAAACTCTGTACCACTTATCAGACACTGGCTAAAAATAGCCAAGTGATGCTTCTAAGGCTTGTCTTCCCACTGTTCTTGCAATATACCTTGAACCACACATCTCAGCTGTTGTCAAGCTGGGCTCTGGAACAGTGTGTTTAGTTGCTTGAATTGTCTGCCTTCAGTGCAACTTCATGCTGTTGAGTTTGATTTTATTTATAGCTACTAAAATAGCCCCTCTTGGTTGAACTCCTCCCCCACTTTTTTAATGTGGCAAATTTTAAGTTCTCAAATTCTGGCCTTGACTATAAAAACACAGGCTTACTAAGCCAGCTGTAAGAGACTTCTAAAGACTAGAGATATGTTTAAGCTACAGCCTTTTGTTGCCTTTGCAGCAAAATACTGGTTTATATAAACAGACTTTGACTTCTGAAAAGCATGTAAAGACTGCAATTGTGTGAGTTTCCTAGTCTTTGGGTGTGGATGTAAAGCAAGGAAGCCTGTTCTACTGTAGAGGAAAAGAAATAAGCTTAATGGGGAGTAGATGTGACACAAGAATGTGCTTCAGGCTGTTTGTTTTGCTTAATCAGAAACTAATTCAGTGGATCAAGTGATGGGTAAATAGTCCCATATCAGTAGTCTCAAAAGACTAAAGGTTCAAGGACCTGGAAGAACATTTTATTTGAGAATAAAGATTCTTGTGCTGTGGTTCTTGCAGTTTCCTTTGCTTCAAGATCTCTATGCAAGATCTGCAAGATCTTTTATTCTTTCTAAGATTTGTTCTTTAATTCACAAACTCTAATTCAGTGGACATGACTAACATTGCAGTTAAGCTTTTTGTGTTGGGGAGTGTGTGTGTGTTTTCTTGGATTTTTTTTTTTTCCTCTTCCCCACCCCACTGAGAGTCTGAAAAATGGTTGGAGATGGTGGATGTGATTCTACCTTTCAGGGGGAGAACTAAGCTGCCTTCAACAAAGTTAGTAAGAGATGGTCTTTGAAGCAGCAGGATTAGACGGAAAATGGATGATAGTAATTGTATTGCTTTTGAGCATTTTAGTATCACATTGACTTAATCCCTGTCTCTAGTGCATTATGTTTCAAGGAGAAAAACTCAGAGGAGTCACTATAGTTCTGCCTTGTTCTTCTGTTCTTCCCTGGGTAGCTACTGGAGGAGGGACTGTGTTACTTAGCTCTTCTTGTGTTGAATTACACAAAATACAACTGCTGCTTGCTCATTTTCCATCTTTTCTGTGTATCTGATGTACAAGAGTGCTTGTCTTCTCTTCATGATCTTTATCTGTATCTCAGCTTGTAGGAATTACAGGAGTTTCTGGAAAATATTCATTGATAACCTGGTTGAAATCTTGAGTAGCAGAACACTTGTGCAGTATGAATTGCATGGGGGAGTAATGCAGAGAGAATGAGCACTGCATGGGCATGCTTGTACTGATGCAACCACTAGGGCTTTTTGGTAAGTCTTTGGCCAAAATGATAGTTTTTAGGAACTGGCTAGCAACCACTCGGGATGAATCAGAAGAGACTTGTAGATTTTCTTGCAGTTAATTCTCTGTTCCACAAGATGGAGCCAGTTATTTGACAAATAAAGTCTGTCAACCAGCAGCAGAATTTGGAGAAACAGAAGAGAATTAAAATTACTTCACTGTGCTTTATGGTCAGAGGACAAGCAGGGTGCAGTTGAGTGAAAGGAAGAATTGTAGTCAGTCAGAAGTCTTTGAAGATGTTGGCCCAAGATAAGTTTGCTACAGACTATATTGAAATGCAAAGCAGTTAGTGCTCTGTTATATGTAATACTTGGCTTCCTTCCTTGTAGAATTGCTAATTGGTAACTGCAAGAATGTAAAGTGAAAACTAACTATGTTTTTATGTGCCTCTGTAATACAAACCTTATTTAAACTTAGGCTTGACAAGCTTTCTTCATTTAAAACTTTGTCTCAAACTTATTAGTCTCTTGGCTAACTGGTTTTATGCACATAGTGTAAGGGGTTCAGAGTAGTTTGCTGAGGTGTAAAAGAGTCACCTTTCCCTTTGATGCAAATATGAAATTGAAAGGCTGTGTGCTTGCTCTTTTTACCCCAATTCTGACCTCTGTTTGCTCTCTGTAAGTTGAGATGTTTAGTATGAGTGGGTACCACCTGTGCTGCAGCAAAAGGAAGTGTTTTGGTATTAACCCGCAGTTACAGGAACCTGAACAGATGGTAGTGGAGTGATGGAGGGAAAGAAACTCTGAATTACTGCAGTAAGGGAGGCAACCACCATCATTTTCCTACTTTGTAGTCATATCTGCAATAATCTTATACTTGCTCCTTTGTGGACATCTCCCAGTTCGGTCATATCCCAGTACTTTTGTTTCCTTTTCCCTCTTTTTACTTTGTGCTGCTCTCCACTGCCTGTTTTTGGTGTGGGTTTGTTTGTTTGTTTTCTTTTTTTTTTAACTTGTTTGTGTGACAGGTACTGCTACTCCTGCCCAGTCTGGTAGTGTATAACCTTTCTCACTAATTTCTTACTGCAGGTAGAAGCTGAGTAGGGGATGGAATGTTGACTGAGAAGTTTAAAGCAGTTAAAGGATTTTTATACAAACTAATCAAATAGAAAGCTAAAGCAATGTTTCACACTGTATTGACTGCTTGGATTCATATACAGTCAGTATATGAGGCTTCCATGGGTTTTGTAATGCAGGTAAAAGTACCTTTTTCTCAGTATTTTAAATGAGCACTATCATGTAAGCCTTGTTTTGTACACGGTACAAGACTGCATCCACTGAATAAAAATAAAATTTGAGCAGTTTGGAATAAAACTTAAACCTTGGACTTCTAAAAACAAATGTGTTTTGTCTTGTGTTTCCTTTGGAAATGCACTATACTAGCTTCAGCATTACCATTCCTTTCATTATTCTTGCCCCAAGATCTATATCAGCTGTACCCACAAAAAGTTGGTTTTATCAGCTCTAATTAAATTAGCAGGGTGTGTCAGCAATGCTGTGAACATTTATTGCAGCATCTTCTTTCTTGCAGTGTCAGCTTTCTAGTATAATGGAGTAGAACATATGGCCCAAACTGAATGAGTTATGCGGATGGGGAAGAAAGGGATATAAAGGAGTATATCCACACACTTTAAGGACATGCAAGGTACTAGTCCAGTTTAAAAAATATGGAGGAGAAATACCTCATCAAAAATTATATCCTGAAGAGGGGAAGTGTGGGAAAATTTTTGAAATACATTGGGACAAAAGCTTTCATCTCAGTAGAGAATATGTAAAAATGATACCTTTTTCACAAAATTCACACTTTGAAGTGCATTTTTGAATAAAAGAATATCATGTGAAGATGGATAACTTTTTCAGCAATTTAAAAGTTGGCTTGAAATTGACTTATGTGAAGACTTGTATCTAAAATTATGTAAATGATTTCAAGCTCTTTATTGCTTAAGCTTTAAACAGCTGAAGTCAGTTTTTGAAATGTTCTAGGGTATTTTAGTAGCTATAGGTATTTCTGCAAGTAGGGAGAATGTTTGTTCTGTACAATAACTATACTGGCGTGGAAGTCTGCTGTAACTGGAAAAAGCTCTCTTCAGGTCGTTACTTAAATTTACAAGTTACCTAGCAATTCTAAAAACTTAAAGACATACTGGGAAATGTTGTCTTGTGGCTACATATTTCTTTCCTTTTTAGAGTCTAGATTGTCTTTAATAAAGGACTCCTTAAATACTCTAAATGTGTCACAACTGGTGCTGTTCCTGAGAGTTTAATTGAATTCTAGTTTCCATTCCAAACTTGGCGTACAGTTCCTGAACGCAAACTAATGTAGTAGCGGATGTGGTGGGTTGACCCCAGTGAGCAGCCAGACGCCCACCCTACCCCTCATGCATTCTTCTTTCCTGTGGAATGGGAGAAGATAGAAGGAAGGTGGAAAGACTTGTGGCTTGACATCATGACAATTTAATAAGGAAAGCAAAAGCTGTGGACACAAGTGAAGCATAAAGAGAAAGTCATTCACTCCTTCCTATCAGCAGGCAGATGTCCAGCTATGTCCTGGAAGGCAGGGTCTTGGCATGTGTAAGGGTTGTCTTTGGGTTGCTGAAGTTTTTTCCTTGCTTCATCCAGACAGTGTTTCAAGGACTTCACAGTATCCTAGTATATATTCTAGTATAAGCATTGGTCATTTTCAGGACAGCACAAGTCCTATTGCTTTTTTCCTTAAATTAACTTTAGCAAAGGATGAAAGAGGCTGAAAATATTTTGAAGCAGTGAAATTATTCATATCTTAAATGACTGAAGAAATTACTTGAAGTGTATTTTTATATCAGAGTGGCGCATTGATAGTGGTGCATCAAGCTGCTGAAGTGCAGCTCAGCTCTTCTAGTAGAAAGTTTGTATTCAAATGGCTTTCAAAAGAATAACATTACAATTGCATTAAAATTTATGTCAAGCAGTATTTCATGTTAATATTGGCTGATTGGAGTTGCACTGTATAATGTAGTTCTTGATAGATAGGCATTAGTACTGACATGTAAAGGTGTCTTAAATAGCATAAAACAGCAGTCATCAAGATTCTTAACATCCAGTCTTCATTTCTGAAGCCAAATGTCTGTCATCTTAATTGGCTAGCAAAATACATCCAGCAGATAAACTAGGTTACTTTCTAAATTTTAATGAAGAAAAACAAATGTATCTTTAAGGACCCAATGAGAAGAAACGTGAATAGTCTTATTAAGTGCAAGATATTTCCTGTGTACAGAAATAAGGATCCTGACTTCATACAGAATTGAGATAACTACAAATTGTGTATTGAATCAGTCCAAATTACTGTTAAACATTTCTCACACAGGATGGTTTACAGACTAAGCTGTAGTTGACTGTTTGGTTAAGTGAAGCACAGCTGCTTTGATGCCCACACAGAAAACATTTTGTAACTTTTTGCCTACTGCTTAACTGTGGCTGTAATTGATTTGTATTAATTAAAACATTTTTCATTTGAAGTGTTTAATGTTGCATATTGTCATTAGTCTGAAATAAATTCAGATATTACAAGTGAACATTTTTTTTCTGGCCTCAGGTTTGTCTGTTACTCCACTGCTTAATTTTTTACTTTATTGCTTAAATATATTTGATTTCCCTATGTTATTTCAGAAATGAGCACAAAATAATGAAATCTGAGCTTCTAGGAAAATACGAAAGTGTTCTTTTCCAGGAGAAAACCAGCTAATTCACAAGTTGTGTTATGATCTTTCTTCTTGTTAACAAAATTCTAAGTTAAAATATTAAACGACAGAGTTAATGATCTCCCTCTTCATTTATTAAGATAGTTAAGATAGTCGTCAGTCATGTCAAGCCCTCATTCCAGTCTTGTCTCACTAATGTAGAACTTGCCTATCTGGGATGTCATAGCTGAGGAAGAACCTGAAGAATAGAAGATCACATGATGTGTAGTTGTACAAACTCTGTTGTGGTAAAAACTTTATAGTGGCTGTGTAAACACCCAATAGGATAAAAATATGGACAGCATATAGATACTACAGGTAAACGCCTCCTGTCCCTATAGTAACCTGACCAAAACTGGCTTCCTTCTAAAGAAGGCACATCCCTGGGTTGGGTAGTTTGGGGGAAAACTGGAGCAGCTGTTGGGAACGCAAGACCTTGCCTTATTTTGTTTCTAAACCATCATGGCTACATTAAACAATTGCATAAGGTGAGGTACTTTATCTACAATGGAGTGGCTAAGGAGGTTTTTTGGTTAAGTTTCTTCTGGTGTGCTACTTTAGCTGAAACTTAATATGTTGAGTCAAATGGCCTGCAAAACTCTATCCTGGAGCACTAAAACTTAAAGTAGTATAAATTGTACATGGGATCTTCCTGTACTATAGATCTACACAGACTGTAAGGACAGGGTGACTATTTTGTGTTTGTAGTGTTTCATAGCGGAAAACAAAAAGGCAGGTCAGCAGGTTGCTAGCTGTTGAACTGTTTTAAGACACATTGCAAACAGCTTGACTGTTTATTCTTACCTGATGAGTAGTAGTTTTAATGTAGAAGTGCCATGTGGGAAATGATGTGTTGGTTTCAATGAGTAACTGCTAGATCTCTTGACCCCTGAAATCTAATCTTATGATGGTAGCACTTATTTTGAGAACTGCCTGTCATCTTAATCATTTTGGTCTTAAAGGTCAAGCAATAGGCATCAGGCGGTCTGACTTTTTGAGATCTTGTTCAAGACAAATTAAAGCAAGGTGGCTACCCAAAACATAGCCAGTATTTCCACTAGTAAGAGCAAGGCTTCTTGCAACAAATCCCGGGAGCTGTGAATGTGTCTTGGGATTTTTGAATACAAGTTCAAAAGAATGGAGTCTAACTGAAAGGGTTTCTCCTGCTTCTTTGTTTTGGCTATTGCTGAACAGTGCTTGCACATTATCACGGCTTGCTTTTTTTTTTTTCTCCCCTGTTCTGTACCCCCCCCTGCAGATAAGTAGGCTAGGGGTGGGTGGGCAAGAAATTGGGATGAGACACGGCTGGGACAGCTAGTGACTCTGACCATTCCATACCATATGATGATGTGCTCAGCAATAAATGCTCAAGGAAAGGAGGAAGAAGGACATTCTTGGTTATGGTGTTGTCTTCAAAAGCAAGTTGTGTGTGCTGAGGCCCAGCTTTCTAGGAAGTGGCTGGACACCTGCCTGATGATGGGAAGTAATGAAGAAATACCTTTTTTTTTTTCTTTGCTTATGTGGAGTTTTTGCTTAACTTATTAAAACTGTTGTTATCTCAGTCTGTAAGTCTTCTCACCTTCCTTCTCTTTTTGCCCTGTCCAGCAGGAGAGGGGAGTGAGCAAACAGCTCTGTGGGTGTTTGGCTGGGGTCAACCCAACGCAGTCCTAAGCTAAAGATCAGAAGAAGGAGGCATAAATTTCTTTTCTAGGCTCCAGGAAAGTGTTCGTACAGTATATTAATATCAGAATGCAAACTGCTGGAGTTGCATGAGTGGTCTAGATGCGCATCTGTCATACAAAGTTGGAAAATAATTGCTCAAAATGTTTTCCAACTCTTCAGTGCGCCTTCTTGCTTTTGACGGTTAAGTATTACTTAACCGTCAAAACTTAACTCCTTAGAGCTCAGAACTAGATGGACTTTAAAGCAGTGCCTTTGATAGTGGTGGTGTACAGAGCTGGAATAAAACGATATAAATGTGTTTAATTTGAGACTCTGTAGTAACTTCAAGTCAAACATCCCAAGTGTCACAGTGGGAGTTCAGGCCAGCATACTTTAGGTCTGTCTCAACATGCCAACGCAGATGAGAAACAATGCTAATGTTCATAAATCAACCTGATTCTGTGAGAAAAATCATGGGCTGTGAATGGCAACTCGTGCTGTAGTTTAGTAATCAAGGGTATTCAGTTTTCTACCATTCTTAGTCATGGATATTTTCATCAGTTGGTTTTGTAAATCTCTGTATAATCATTCTGTAAGAGTTTGTATGCTACTGTTGTAAAGTCTGTGCTGTATGAGGTATTAAAGGATTTGTTGTGTTAATGTAAGCTTGTCCTGCATTTAATTTCAAGTTAAGTAGAGGTGCATGTCTTAGGAAGGTTCCTAACTGGAGAAAAAGGGGCAACTTCTACTGATTTCTCTTGATGCTTGCATCTGATACATAGCTGTAAGGATTATTCAAGATGTAAGCAAAATCTTGTTGTTAGTAGTAAGCCAACTTTCTAAAGTTAGTTTGGGTTTTTTTTGGGGAGATGGGGGAAGTTGGAGGTGGAGGCCAGTGGACACAACATATGACTTCCTACCTTAATCTGGCTAACTCTAATGTTATGTGACATCACTTAGAAGTAGAAAGCTGTAAATAAAATTGCTAACAATGGAGACTGTTAGAAGTAATAGACATCCTAGACAAAGAGCTGTGAGCCTTTATTCAGACTTATTTATTCCTGTTGTCAGTATAGAATTATGCCAAAGAAAATCTTCACAGCATATGGAATTTTGAAAACAACTAATTTATTTCCCCATTGCCCTTAGGTCCAAGATGGGCCTCTTGGAACACCGGTGTTTTTATTTGCATCAGATGTGCTGGAATACATCGAAATCTTGGGGTCCATATATCAAGGGTCAAGTCTGTCAACTTGGACCAATGGACACCAGAGCAAATACAGGTAAAATATCTTAAAACATTTTCAATTTGGAGGGAATGCCAGGAGTCCTTTTGAAAGGATTTGAGTTTATCATGATGCCCCAACTTAAACGTTTTACAATCAGAGTAGTTCTTAATGTGTTATATTTCTACTGTAATGAGTTTAAGTTCTGAAAACTCACTTCAGAAATCGGTTTAGCTATCTTATCTTTATATTGTAGATGTATTGTACCTTGCCATGGGGACTCTGAAAACTGCTTCTTTCTTGTATCTGTAGAAAACATGTTGTAAGCCTTTCCCTTTTCCATAGGTGACAGTAAGGTAGCGTTCATGCATCTGATTCTTGATTACATTCTTTTAGTGTACCAAGTACTGGCTTTTCCAGGTATGCTCCAGTCTGAAGCCTCTTTCTGCTACCAGATAAATTTTCTTACTCCTATTCCTCCTGGTCTGAAGAGCCATCCTGAGAGATTAAAGTTTATCTTTCACTGGATGGGTTAGTTTATACTGTAAACAGCATCTATGTTGTTAGCTTTTGTCCAGCAAGTCTTGGCAGGCAGCCGTCCTGTCATGTGGGAGCATCTCCCAAGACATAGGGCAGCAGAGCGGTCTCCAAGTTTAAAACTTGCAGTGTCATTTAAGCACACCAATAGCATTCTGACTGTTTCAGGATTTAAAGTATTGATGGACATGAACTAACTGTTTTCTACTACTTTCCTTTAGTGCATGCAGGAAATGGGAAATACTAAAGCAAGACTACTCTATGAAGCTAATCTACCAGAGAACTTCCGCAGACCTCAAACAGATCAGTATCCTTTTTGTTTTAGCTTTCACATTGAAATGACTTTTAATGCAACTTAGATGCTTTGACTGTTTCAAGGAACTGGTACATTTGGCAGCTCACCTTATTTATTTCATTGATATTGTTGTATAAGAAATGACGGTGGAAGTTGGGAATGGTTCAGAAAAGGTTTAAATTACTTCAGTTATAGCAAATCTACTTTGTAATGAGATTTGGCAAGACCCATTTATTTTTGCTTTCAGAACAGGTGACTTCATAAATTCCCTGTATGTAGGAGTTTAGAGTGATACTAGAGAGCTTTTGAATATTCTGTCTTTATCTTGAATAACTGCCAGCTAAAGTTAGAAGCATTTGAACAGGAAATAATGAGCTGAATGGTGAAGTAAAATAAGCCACTGAATCTTACTCAAGTGAAGTATGGATTTTTTCCTCTAGATTAACTGTTCTGTAATGTTTTGGAGTTGAAGCGTATACATTCTATGAAGTGGGTGAGCAAAGACGACTAGCATGGGAATATCTAAATAAACCAAACCTTCCTGACGGCCACCACTTGTGTTGGTGTGTGGTTATCACCATGTACCTGGAAGGAGAGGGTTGGAAGAAGAATTGTCTACTGCCAATAAATAGCTTTCCTCAAAAACTACCTTTTTGAATGTACTGAATCATTAGGATAATGTTTAACGGCATTAATTTACATTTGTATTAGCTCCTGATTTAGTGAAGTTACTCCACAGGTAGGATTTGCTTCACCTGATCTTACTGGAACTCTTTAATTGTAATGAGATCCTAAACACCTACTGTTAAGTGAGCTGAATCTTTCCCCAGCTCTCTTAGCCTGATGATGATACAGGCTATGGAGGCTGACAAACGGACTTAACCGTAACTGGATCTGAATTTTCCTTTTCTATATCCAAAAGTGATTTTGGTTCTTCTGTTTATTAGATACTATGCTCAATATGCTATGCGCAGAAGATTATTTTTTTTAAGGGTTAGACTCCATTATAAAATGCACTTGAGAAAAACAGATATGTTTTTTCATATTGCAGTAGCTTTTAAATTAAACATACATATGCATAAGAACAAAGTAACTGGAACCAGATAGCACTGTAATATTCCAGCTGTAATATTCCAGAACTTTTTCAGCCATAAGACTGAAATACTTTGACTAAAACTTATTCAAAAGTGGATCTTGAAGATGTATATTTTGTTCTTACTGCAGCTAACTTGAATTCACTGGTGCTGTTGCAGGAGAAGCAATAATGCTGTACTCTAAGCTTTTCTTGTCAGATCAGAACAAAAGTCTCATTTTTAGACTTTCAAAATAATTCCTTTGTTGACAATGTATACCTTGAAATAATTATATAGCTTTTTGAACAGTTGTCAGTTTCTAAGTAGTGGACTTGGTCAGTTGAATATATTCCATTGCATATGTTTTCTTTATTAAAAATACAGTGCCAGGAGAGAGGATGCCAACATTTTTTGTTTCATTTCTCAATTTCCCCATAACTTTGGCAGCTACTTACCTGCTTGACATTCATGACAAGCTGTTGTGTTATGGGCTTTTTTGCCTTTCCTCTTTGCCCTTTGTATCACTACAAAATCAGCATTGTGTCTCATCAATATTTTGGTTATGAATATTCTCAATATTCTTTTGGATGAACTCTGAAACCTCTTTGCATGTAATGATCACTTGTGTATATGTTCTTCTACATAGCGCTTAACTTCCTGTAGCACTGTAATATACTTATTTCTGGGTTTTGGATAGTAGAATGGAGACACAGGAGAAACGTGTATGTGGGATCTGCCCAAAATCTCTTGCTAAAGATCCCCCATCACTTCTGCTTCTTAATCACAAGACTGACCTTTCTGGGCATTTTTGGTTTTTTTATTCTTCCCTTGTACTTCACAGGGATGCTGTGGTGTAGAAGCTAACTTTGAGGATCATCTTGATGGTTTTTTGTATGGCAGCTTTAGCTTCCTGTTTGAAAGTGGTTTTTTCCAAGACTACAGTGAATCATTTTTTTGTCTCTTCATTTTACTTCTTAAAAAGTTTTGGCATGTCTTGGGGTTGTTTTAAATTCTGTTGTTAACAACAACATGGTAGGTTATTGATCTAAAGAAACTTACGTGGTCAAAAAATTCATGCATATTGAAATGGGGTAACTTGAATACAGTGGATATTTTTCAAAATGCACAACTTAATACCCCAGTGTAATAGCATCCTGAAAAACTAAACCCTATGAAATTTAAATATTTATGGTTCTGTGTTAATAATTTTCAAATTAAAACTTTCTAATTGTCTGAAATATCAAGTGTGCATTCTGGGAAACTGCTAAAAATAGGGAAATATTTATGCAAAAGAACTAAAATATCTAACACCAAAATCCGAGCAACCAAAGCTTAGAACACTTGACAAAATAAATGTGCCATCTGAAAATGTTAATTGTGGCAAATAACTAAGACTTTTTATTTGAAGAAAGGATAGGTTGTTCTAAGGTATTTCATAACAGTCAAGTTTTGAATGATTTTTGTTTACGTCTAAATTAGTTATAATTTAATACAGTTATCCAGTTACAGCCCAAAAGCATGGGAAAAAATTAAGTTCACTTTCTCTGTCTCCTCCCCCAACTTAGATTATATAGCGCAGTAATTTGTACTGCAAGTTGAAAATAAACTTTCTGAGGGAATCCTGTCTAGTCTTTGCTAAATTTCAGAAGTTGTGGGAGTTGTATATTATACAAGTTCCATTCATCTGTAATTTGATAATATACATTGATTTTTTTGGCAAAATGACAGTCTTTTGGTATGTGTGAAGAATAATGCGATATTAGTATTGAGATAGTTGCATGTTCAAAGTGCTCAAGATGTCCTTGAGAATGTAGATACATTTGGAAAGAGGTAGAAAAGAATGTTTTGGTTTTTGCAACTTCTACAAAGCAGTGTCTTCAAGTGACACTTGCATACAATTTGAAACTAATTGTGATTGTTGATGATATAATTTGATGCACAGAATGCAGGAACTGAGTGCTCTGAGTTCAGTGTTAATCTTAAGAGACAGTACGTGGAGCTAAGGTATCTTTCCATTGATTGAGGAAAAATTGCTACGGAAGTTTAAGATGCAATGAATCAGACCTTCCACAGTTGCAACTTCAGTTTCTGAATGGATAATCACGTTGCCAAACAAATTAGTTAAAATTTATTCTACAGGTACCAGAGAATCAGCTTTACTAAAGTTAAAAGTATTCACACTGCTTTGGAAGAACTGCTTTATGAAGCTGAGAGAATAATTGAGGAAAACCAACTAGTTGTTCTTTTTGTGTTTGAGCTAGTGAGTTGTCAGTTCTGGTCTTCTACATCAGTATGCTTGCTGCTATTTCCACCTTTGCTTCAATATCTTTTTATCACTAGTGTTTTAGTTTTCTTTCCCTTCCACAGAGATGTTTGTTAGAATAGGAGGCTCTCATGGAGTACTTAATGTTCTCAGAGAACTGTTTATGATCAGCTTTTGATGGATGATATAATTTGTGCAAATCAGAGAACAGGTACATACATTTCACCTTTTATCTGAAGAGAAAGTGTTTTTTCCCCAAGTTATGATGGATAACTATACTTTAATT
The DNA here is from genome assembly GCF_000737465.1 of Haliaeetus leucocephalus. NCBI lineage: Eukaryota > Metazoa > Chordata > Aves > Accipitriformes > Accipitridae > Haliaeetus > Haliaeetus leucocephalus. The sequence continues at coordinate 8,767,742 of NW_010972631.1, read as the reverse complement.
ATTTACCATATATGAATACCTTTGTTTAAGTATTTGCAGTACTGCAGCCTTGTATCTTATAAATACCAAGTGAAAATATCCTAACTGGAACACTGAGTTACTTCTAGTATATTTTTCTCATATTGTTTCATTAAGAGATTAAACTGCTTAATTCTCTGTAGTAAAAATAAGCTCTTTTTGGATACTGCAGTAGCAATTTTTCTGTGTAGAGCAGTTTGGTTGTTTTAAAATGACAAAATGAGATGGAGCAAGAATCTGGTGCAGTTCTTTAATTTGAATAACCCGTCAGCTTTTTAGATTAATGTTGCTATTTATCTGAATGTGTGTTTTCCTTAAACTAGCTACTTCCAGAGCTGTGGAATTTTTCATCAGGGATAAGTACGAAAAGAAGAAGTATTATGATAAAAATGCAGTTAATGCCTTCAATGTAAGTAAACAGCTTCACCAAGAATTCTGTCACTTTTCTTTTTTGAAAGCTACATAAGAGAAATGTAGAAAACATTACATATGTTAAAATGTCTTTTACAGTCAAAACCTTTTTGATACAGAACTAAATGCTTTCTTTTGTATCTCTTGAAAGCTATTGCTAGGTTCTGTAAGTTCAACATACATTGTCTATTACATACATAACAAGAAAGCATTATGATCCAAAAAATAGCTTGCTTCCGACTCTATATTGTGTTTTTCTGTTTCAGTGATGGGTAGTTCTTCAACAGTATGCTTTGAGTCCTTTCTGAGTATATTTTTCTGTGTTACAGGGGTAAGATAGTTACTGTTTCTGGTGACTTTGGCTTCCTTCATTCTCTGCAATACCTTGATGAGAAGTCCTAGGGTGCATTGGGCCCCTCTTTCTGAGGGTCTAATTGCTCTGCTGAATTCCAGACTGTTGCTTGCAGTGAGGCGCACTGTAGTAGCGAACACAGGCAGTATGGCAAACCAGCTGTTTAATCATGTAGCTGTGTGTTCACTACCTAAGTTGGTGAGTGCTTTTCTGGCAAAGCAGGTTTGAGAATGTCAGCCTTTACTGACGTTCACAGCCTTGTTCGTTTTTTGGGGTATGGCAATTTCTGGGGCATACAATCTAGTTTATATATTTTTATTTATATAGGTGCACTTATGCTTAAACACACATTCCTCCATACCTACATTATTTAAGTATGGCCTGACGTAACTTACTACTCCATCTTACTAGGCAGTGAACTTTGACAGGGAAACGAGTGCAAGGGTGGGCGTAAAGAGTAAGAGTTTATGCTGTCTTTCTCATCTGAGAAAATGGATCTTTGAACAATAGTTTCATTTTAGAAGGGAAAAAAAAAAACCAAACCTGGAAACTAGAGAAGTGTTGCATTCATTAAGCATTGTTGAAGTAGGGGGAAAATTGCTTCACTTAAGAGGTAAAATACAATTGTGATTTGAATTACACTGTCAGTTACCCTTCTTTTATTCCAAAGTAGAAAATAGGAAGAATTGTTTAAAATTATACTTCTTTTAAAAGTTTAAAATATTCCCAAGATCTTTGTAAACAGAGAGCCTAGGTGTCTAATATAGTAGTCCACTGCTGCCTTAATATGTTTGAAGGAGTAATCAGATTTTGCTTTATTGTATTTCAGACTAATACGAATTGCTTACCTGTCATAGCAGCAAGGATAGAATCCAGACAAGCTGAAGAGATGCTTGTTACCGCTCAGGAGAGGGAACACCATTTTATTTCTTCCTACTTGGGGTTTTCTTTCATTGACTAATGTAAATGGCATAATCTCCCTAAGATAGGAACAAAACGCGATCGTGAAATATTTTAGTGATAGTAACTCATGCACACTCACATTCACCTGCATTTCTTCAAGGCCACCAAAGATCAGGTTTGAGGTAGGCAATCTGAACTCACAGTTACGGCAAAATCCTAAAAGTCCCAGTCTGCCGCTTGAACTGGGTTACCCTCCTTGGCTCTGGCACCAGCCCAGCTCACATCCACGTGTAGTGCCATGACTGGTGCTCAGCGATCATCTTTCGAGTGGGCCCCGAGACTGACAGGGAGGAGGAAGAAAAGGGGAAACGGAGCCTCCATTCTACATGTCTGGTACACTGCTTTTCTGCTCCTGGCTACTGTTGGCAGGGAAGAGGGGATGTTACCCTACACGTCAAGCACATGGAGGTCTGTGGGGAGTTTGGGAAGATCGGGGTGAGGAAGGGAATTCTGTGGAGGTATGCATTTCTGTGCCTGTGCAGGGGGTGGTGACGGTTTCTAAAGCTTTCCTTTTGCAGTCCTGATGGCATTTGAGACACCTTCCCTCTTCCCACCCTGCCAGGAGGTGGCTAAGATTCCCGGGGAACTGAGGGGCGGCTGTGGACTTTTAGCCCTCTGCCAAGTGTTTTGGTAGCATCAGAGCACTTGCTAGCACGATACCCCCATGAGTAATGGTCTTGTGAACTGTTCAGGTGGGGTGTCTGTGCTATGTCACGGCAAGCTCTTTTCTTCTGGAAAATTTCTTTACCGCGCTTACTTTTGCAGAGAGCACCGTGTCCTATTTTTAATCGAAATCAGCATTGTTGGGGTGACCTGTGAGCTTTTTAGCACACTTATATTTTGTTATCACCTTTGAAATAGCAATGCCTTCTGCTTGGGTTAGGACCAGTTTAACTTGGAGATGCGTATGTATGTTGTCATTTGGTAAAATGAATCCCTTCTGGGTATCAGCAGGTAATACAGAAGTGCAGAAGCAGTCTTGCTATGCCCTAAGGGTTGCTTTCCTTAACCAGGTAATTTCACTGAGGTGGCATTTAAAAATTTAAGGGTCTTTCCCAGATTTTGTCCCCTGTTACATGTTGCTTGTGGTAAAAGCTTCCTGTATCATAAAACTTGTTTTCAATAGATTCTCTTAAAACATGCAGTACAATATTTCTCTTAGCTTAATTTTGGCACGATCATAAGCTTTTCAAGTTTGTCTAACAGTACAACATCTGTGTTAATGTTTTCTGTCTGTTGGAGCCCAAGAGTATATGTCAAGGTTCAGTTCTTGATTCTGTGATGCTTAGGATTCATGTATCTTTTCCTTTGTTACAAATTTTTTATTTATAATTGTTAATTCTATGAGATATTTTGTGTTCTGACAAGACTGTTGTATTACTAAATTTGGCTTTTAGAGATACACACTATAATAACAAAATTGGCTAGTGCAGAGACCAGTACTGCCATCAAACATGCAGACTAAAAATAGGCAAATATGAAAAATTATTTTTTTCATGGTTCACTGAAAAGCAATGCAGGATAAAGTTATGGGCAAAAAAAGCATTTGTGGTTTTAATGGCTAGTTACATTTTAAATAGAACAATGCATTTAAGTGGAAATCAGATATACATTAGAAAAATCTAATGCTGACTGAAAGCAGCCTGACTTTAAAAAATATTTAAAATCTATTAAAATGCATAGATCTCAGAGCTTTCTGATCCATCATTATTGGGAAAATGTGAAATGCTGGTTCCGTATCACTGCTCAGGACTAAATGAGTGGTACAATTTATTCAGCTATTCTAAGTGGGTTATCAGTAAATAGTTACTCTTGTTTTCTTGCTCAGACTCAGTGCAGGCTTGTGACTTCTTTTATAGAAAGACCTGAGAGGCTGACACCCTTGAACAGTGGTATATTTGTTTTTTTGTTTTGAGTTGTTTTTTGGCTTTTTCTTTGTTTGTTTTTTTTTGTGGTTTTGTTTTGTTTGGTACTGGGAAACACTCTGGTATCAGTTAGGCCTAATTCTTTACCATAATCTTGGGCTTTAGCCTTGAGAAAAATCTTCTGAATGTAGCAGGAATGGTAGCCCCAGGTAGGCAAACTACTGTGCTCTGGGTCAAGGTAGATGTAGGTAGGGAATTTATCAGTGATCACACTATGCTTGTCCCTTCTTTTCACAGATGTACTTCACATGTACTTTAGGTTAAACAAAAAGCAGGAGCTCCAATTTAGAATAAACAACATAGCTGGGGGGGGGAAGCCTGGGAAAAAATATCAATGGAAATTATGTATTCCTTGTTTTTTACCAACACTGATAATACAGTTAAAATCAATCTGATATTTTAAGGAATATGTTAATGTGGATGAGTTTTATGGGTGCCTTTCAGGTTTTTTGGAATATTTATACTTTTTTAGATCTTAATTCGAACAGAAACCTTTTTGTAATCATTAGAAAAATTTTTAACAGTTATGTATGCGTTTGCTGCTTCATTTCTTGTAAGACAAGAAGAAAAAGTTTTAGGAAAATGTCTAACAATGCATTTGTAGAAATACTTTCTTTCCAGAGTACTGGAATATTGCCATTTAAAAAAAAATTTTTCCATTTAGCTGCTGTTAAAGTACCAGTATTTACTTCTAATTTTTATCCTGATCAATGTAAAGAAGAGAATTTTGAATAAACTAGCCTACGTAGGGAGGCAAACTGGTTTTTTTTTTGGTTTTTTTTTTTTTTGGTACTCCATGGAAATACCTTTAGATGCATGTCAGCTCTTTGAAAAACTCTTATAGTTGAAATGATCTGTAAATGCTTAGATACAGTTGTAGGGTTTTCATGACTGAAACTGTGAAGACAACTGTATGGTATTTATGATATTTAGGAAAATGTATCCTTATTATCAAAGTATACTCCATTTAAGCAGTGTAGCTGATGACAGAGTTAGAAGTAGTATTTCTCAAGCCACTGCCTGCCATAATTCTTTCCCAACATTAACAAGAGTCACACCGGTATTAAAGATAACACTTCCTTTCTCAGAAAGTAGTTCATAGTCCTACTGTGGTGAGACCTTGGTTTGCCGAGACTTCTAAAGACCGACTGCTTGAGAAACCCAAGTCTCTTGATCTGGCCAGCTGCCTTCCTGTTTTCCTTTGGTATGAAGTAATTTTGAAACATTCAGGACTTCATGGTTTTTTATGCTTTTTATGTATGCTTAAATTTAAAAAGAGGAATAGTACAAATGAAAACACTTGAAGCTGACAGGATGTTACTTGGAAAAAAAATATATTTGCTCTGTGACTAACATGTGATTTGGTACTGTTAACAGCAGGAACTTTTTATGCTCTTTGAGTAATCAACTTAGGAGCAGCAGTAGCTGTTAGTAAAATCAACTTGTTTTAAATATCCTCAGCATAATACTATCCTAGAATTAATTTTCTGCCAAACTCTCTTCTCGATTTTTAGGCATACATAAGCTGTGAATGATGCAAAGTATAGCATAGAGTCTAATAAAACAAATTTCACATAGTAGTGAAACGTTTAGGGCATCTCTATAAATGTGATGCATCTAAGATACGGTAGCATGAGCAATTTGCTGTGCAGTATGCTATGCTGTTTGACTTGATTTATCCCTGAAAGCTTGTACGACGCAACTGAGAGCTTGCATCCCATCTGTAGTTAACTACAGACAGTTACTATAGGTCAAATGGTGTGAGGTAATTTTGTACGTTGAAACTCTTCTTCAGATGGGTGCTGACATGAAACTGTTCAGGAATATCTTTCCACTTCAGACTTGTACCTGATTATCACTTTCAAGCATATGCAAATCCTTTTATATTCATCATAGGGGTTTTTTGTACACAACAATCCCAGAACTGAAGGGTAAAGCATGCAAAGCAGTTTCTCCTCTAACAATCTTAGTCCTGAAAGACTGTTGCTTATTAAATCTTCTGTTTGCTTTGGACTCTCATTAAAGTCTTTGTGCTCCTTTTGTTTACTATCTCCTGGAGCACACTTAGAAGAGAACAGCTTGCAATTATACAAACACCTTTCCCCAAGAATCTGAACTTGTATGCTTAAATAAATGACTTGAAGAACTTTTTCAGAATTGTTGCAGTAAATACAAGTGGAGCAAATATGAGCCTTGTTGGAGACAGACTTTGGGATGTTTGTTTTTATGAAAGTAATGTCTGAACAGAGCATTCATTTTGACTGATGATCTCTGTATTGAGTCCCAAATACTTGTAATCAAAGCTGTGCAACTGGTAAGGTGGAGGGACAGCTGTTAATGAGGCTCATGATCTTAGATGCAGTGGCCAAGTAAACGTTGCTTGTTTTACGTTTTTGGGAGTTGGTAAGAATCTCCCAAAATTACTAGTTAGAGGAAGTAAGCTTTGAAGTAGATGATAACATAGTTTACCATAAGCCAAGAGAAAATGTGTGATTTTTGGAACTGTAGTTCCAGAAAGAATAAAATCTGTCTAAAATATGCTATTGAGTAACAGCTGCTGGGGTGATTCTTTCAGACACAGGACTGCACTAATGAAGGGGTTCCTGGTACCCAATCCAAATCATTTAATTTGACTGTACACGCTGCTAAGTTACAAGTGCACTAAAGTTGCCCAGAGGTTCAGGAAATCGTTTGAAGCAATCGTGTTTTCCACATTTTTTAAAAACTTAACACCTCCTCTTTGATGTAAAATAAAAACTGTAAAAAGACAATCTCTCTTAAACTATTGTGTATTTTTGTATCTAATACAATGACCCTTAAGCCATACAAGTAATGAGGAGCAGCAGTGAGGTCATTGTGTTGAGTGTAAAGATTAGCTGTGTAGGTATTATCACAAACAATCTCTGCAGCTTTTAATATAAATAAGTGTATAGGAGAAGAAAGAGCACAACTTCTCAGAATGCATATGGAAATTGCCTTGTTCAGGGTGGATGGTGAATCAATTTAAGCAGATTTCAGATACTTTCAGTCTCAAAAATTATGAACTGGCACAATCTATTCCACTACATGAAGTGGGAATATATTATCATGTCCTGACAATGGTTAGAGACTAGTAAACAAAGTTTCTATATTTAAGAAAGCGTGTGAATTATGTATGGAGCAGAAGTTTCATGTAACTCAAGTTCACTGAAGGAAAACAGTAATGGGTCTACATTTTCCATGCTTTCCTAAGACATTGTGTATAATTCAAGAAGTATGAATTTAAGACAAGCAATTGGATAAAATGTGATGTGAATTTAGAGATTGTGATGGCACATTTTCCAGAAAGTTATCTTAAAGGAGATTAAATCCATAATACATTTACCGCACTAAAATATGTCACTTGGGCACCTTAAGATGGATAAATTGGGGTATGATAGGGTACATGAACAGTGAGTTTATAGTAGCTAGCATTCAGAAGCATTCAGTCATTGGCCTGGAGAGAGGTTACCAGTAACCCTTACCAATATTGCACGAACAATAGTGAGGTTTTTTTTAGTGGTGTGTGAAGAATTTGTGAATCAAGTGATACGAAGTATTTTTGAAAGATGCTAATGAAGATGGGCATCAGTAGGAAGCACTGAAATACCGTACAGGAATTATGACTTGAAGGCAGGGATAGTGAAAGTGCGATAAATTATTTTGTAAGATCATGCTGTTAGAATAGGTTGAATTATAGAATCACAGAATAGCTCAGCCTGGAGGGGACCCTTGGAGATCATCCAATTCTCCCTGCTCAATGTGGGGTCAACTAGAACAGGTTGCCTGGAGCCATGTCCAGTTGGCTTTTGAATATCTCCGGGGTTTGGAGACTCCGCAACCTCTCTGGGTAACCTGTTCCAGTATTCAACCACTCCAACAGTAAAAAAAAAAAAAAAAAAAAAAAAATTTGTTCCATTTCAGTGGAATTTCTTGTGTTTCAATTTATGTTCAGTGCCTCTTGGTCCTGGTTCTGGATACCACAGGCAATAGTCTGCCTCACTCTTTGCTTCCTGCCACCAGGTGTTTATACATGTTAGTAAGACTTCTCCCCCCCCCTTAGCTTTCCCTCCTCCAGGCTAAACAATCTCAACTCACTAAACCTCTCCTTGTCTGAAAGTCCTTTAATCATCTTGGTGTCCCTTTGCTGGACTTGCTCCAGTCTGCCCATGTCTCTCTTGTACTTGTGAGCCCAGAAGCGGCCGTGCTGCTAGCTCATGTCCACCTTGACCTCCAGGTCCTCTTCTGCAGATCTACTTTTCCAGCCAGCTGACACCCAGCCCGTACTGGTGCGTGGGGTTGTTCCTCCCCAGGTGCGGGACGTGGCGCTTCCCGTTGAACTTGGTGTGGTCCCTGTTGGCTCAGGCTGTCAGCGCTGCTCTGAATGGCAGCACACCTACCTGCTGTATCAGCCACTCCTGCAAACTTGCCGATGATGGACTCTGTCCCATCACATGGGTCCTTAGTGAAGAAGTTAAATAGTTTTGGCCCCAGTACTAATGCCTGGGTACACCACTAGTGACTGCCCTTGAGCTGGACTTTGCCCAGCAGTGGTTAAATGAATGAGTTAGAGAAGCCAGGGTGTGGATTTTCAGTGTGCTGGCTGCATTCCCAGTAGCTCCCATGTTGCAGGGTCTTGTTTCCCTGCTTCTATAAGTACTTTGCTTTGAGGAGTAGTTCACACAGCTGGACTGCCTAGCTAGCTACAAGTCACTATGTCCAAGTAAACAAAACTTCTGCCAAAGCTGAAATCTGTAGTGACTGCATTGCCAGTTTAACCTGGATCATGAAAATCTAAACGAACCTGCATGCAGCAGGGCAAGCCACTTACTTAGTAGAAAAAAAAAAGTAGTGTTCTGAAGTGTTGGGAAGTGCTCACTAAAGACAGTTTTCCCTGGAACACAGAAAACATCGGTTGGGTTGGACAGGGGAAATGGAGGGCACTTCAGTAAGTAAGATTAAAAGCATCTGTTTTGTTTATCCTGTGTCAGCCTTTAATTAAGCCATGGTGACTCTCCGTAATATCTCAAGAGGTGGTTATCTAAAGGAGAAGCTAAATAATCTAAAAAAAATGTGGGCAACAATAGGTATGGATGCTCTTGGTTACTTGGAAGAAATATTTTGTGCTCAAGTCTAATACTATTAAATATATCTGTATTTCCCAGAACATTGAGTAATTGCATCTCTGCTTGATGTAAATTTTATGAACGTCTATAGCTCTGCACACATTCAAAACTACAGCTAGCTTGTGCACAAGCTTCACCGTATTTCTGTAACGAGATATGGGCACTCTGAAGGGATGGAGGAGTGGTGAGCGTGTTCAGAATATTGATGGAAGAGCAAGCAGTACTGGTTTCTTTGAAAAGCCAGGTACTGCTGTGTTTTGTGAAACATGGGACACTATCTTTTTTATGCGGTGTACAGCAGTTAGAACACTGAATAGGGGAGACATTTTAGTAACTTTTAAAAAAGCCTTGCCAGTTAGCCTAAAGAACTTCCACAGAAATTCATAGATACGTGTTACTAATAGTACATTAGTATTCTTACACTCCTTTCAGTATTTTAAGAATAGGCCTCTCTCAAAAATGGCAAGCAATCGGTTGTGCATTTATATGCATCTACTAGCAATCTGTAATTGCTACTGCTTTAAAATAAAATACTAATTTTAGTGTTGTCAACATTTGTTAGAGATGTACAGTAATAAAGTCAGAAGTCTGCTGAAATAAGAAAAACATATGTAGTAGCTGAATTTAAAACCTGTCTGATGAGTGTAGAGTAGTCCTCTTTAGGTTATTTCCCTATATATTGTGTGCATATGAAATGGCCACTCGAGGGCACCTTTGTATTTGGTTCAGCTGCTGATTTCCTGAGTATATTGACATGGTTTGATAACACACTCATTTTTTAATCTCTTGAATGTTCTGAGTGATAGCACCCTGAATTTCATATTTAAATGGAAGCTTAATATAGGTTTTTTTAAAGCTTTAACTTGAATCCTTTTTAATAAAAGGCTAAATAATAACATGCATTACATAAAGAGCAGGATTTTGGAAAAACTACAAATAAAAGTTGGTGAAAACTTTATTTAGTACATTGACCTTAATGACCAATAGTGTTTGTATGACTCTTATCTACCATCAGAAATATGTTAGTACAAACTGAAGTAAAATCATTCTGAGATTTTGTATCTTACATTCTCTGATAGCTTCATTTAATGGTTCTTTTAAGCTTACTTTTTTCACTTGAAATAGTAGTCTGGTGCCCAGACTACATTGAAGCTATTGGGCCAAATACTGTTTGTATTGATGCTTTTACATGAAATATTAATATAGTGCGTATTTGGATAATGCCACTACTAAGTAATAACTTAATAAATACTACAGAAGTTTTTAATGGAGAAAATGGGGACAGGTGACACATTGCCATGTAAGAGGGGCAGGGAACTGTAGTAATATTGTAAACCTGCAGATCCTTTCTTTTCGGAACTTATATTTTTTGTGAACCAAAGAGTCTCTCTCAGAGCATAGGTGAAAATGAATCTTACAGTACTAATGCACATGTATGTATTTTCTTGCTCAGCACTGGACATACATGATGCTTTAAAGACAGTATAGAGTTTTGTTATGCAAAATGGTTATTTTTACTTTATCAGCTTTGTAAGAAGGAGTCCCAAAACACATACAATAGAAAGAGATTCAAGAATTGCTAAAAATGAAATGATTACAAGTCTTTTAGTCTGAAACACAATTGAAATTTTGCGGACATAGGAGTATAAATGTGGACACTTAAGAAACAGCTCCATTCCCTCTTCTAGGCAATCCTAAATTCACTTCTTAATCAAAAGACCCGACTACTCTTAAGTTACAACTAAAATGAAATATTCAGATGCTCGTCAGTTTGCAGTACATTCTTAATGCACACAAGCATGTCAACTTTATTCTTTTTCTAGCAGCATGTATGGCTGGTTGCAAGAGTTGCCATTGGTTTTGTCTGGAACTTTAAAGCTCCAATAATCAAGGACGTCTTCATTCCAGAGCGTAGTGCTAACATAAGTTCTCAGAGTAGATCAGTGTGTGCTTCTTTACTTGAATTCTGGAAAATAGCTGGAAGTTTCTTTTTGGATTTTGATGTAGAAATTTAGATTAATTTATTGCTTTACATGTGGCCAAAAGTGGGGGAGGTTTTGGTCGCTTGTCTTTAGTGGTTGTGATGACAAATATTACTCTTAGTACCTACTTGCTCAAATGTCTTTTTCCATTGGATCTAAATTAAACAAAGATATTTTCTACCTTTCCTGCTGTCTGCTCTTCAAACTTCATAATTTTTCCAGTTTTTCTAGAAACCGATACTTTAGCTTTTTTCTCTTTGTTTCCACTGGAATATAACAATTGCATTAAAACTGACAGATGAGAAAAGTGTTAACAGAAGACAATTATTGCTGTGGAATAGTGGTTTTTTTGTAAAACAATTTTTTTTTTTTTTTTTTTTTTTTTTCCCCTACACTAAAGAGGGGATGTCTGCTTGTAAACAACAGTATTTTAGGTACTCGGACTTGGACCCAAGCATGGAGTAGATCTTCCTTTACTGATGCTTCTGATTAGTCTTACAGAAAGAAGTCATTGTTAGTAAAGGCTGATAAATACGCGATAGAAAACCCGTATGTTACTTTGTGGGATTACATAGTGCTGCTTTTCAATGATCTTGGTCTCCTAAAACCCAGTTTTTAAATTATTATTAAAACCTTGCTTGGCAATCCTGAGTGGTGATTAGGGTTCTGCTATAAATATTTAAAGTGCATTTGTGGCTTTCAGCTAATTAAAGGCAGTTTCCCCAGGACTGAGTGCAGCACTTACTCCTGGAGAGTTGGATGCACATACCTGTCATGGGTGAGTGGTTTGATCTGGGAGTTAGTCTACTACTGGCCACGAATGTAGAAATAGGTCACTGAGCAGATGTTTTCTCGTTTGCCATTTCCTGGCAGGCTAATGAATCTCTTTTGGCTACAAATGGGAACAGCTTTATGAGCCGCTTTATCACTGCAGGAGTTTTGAAAACAAAGATTTACTGGAAATAAAAGCCAGCAGCGCACAACTTGTTGTCAACCTCTGTTCCTTACCGGTGTTTCATCTGTTCAATAACTAATATTCCCCATAGCTAATGGTACGTCTGCACTGCAAACAGGACGTAGAAGGTATTAATACTAACTTTGAATGGTCTAACGTGGGCTTTGGCAACAAAGTCATCAGAATAGCATCAAAGTTGTTAAGGGTTGATTTATGCTAATGAGAAGGATTATTTGTTGAGGTTTTTGCTATACATTACACCTGTAAAGCGTGCTGCAGTTTGAAAATATGAACGTACCACAACCTTTCAAAGTAAGAGATGGGACACCTCAGAATATCAGGCAACTTCACTGATTTGCTAAAATACGGGGTTAGTTTGGGTTAAAAAGGAGCGTTTTGAAATCTCCTGAAAACCAAGCACTTAATGACTAAGGCGTTTGGTTTCTCTTCATGCTTGAAAAGAGTATTAGCCTCCACAATAATGACTTGGATATTAGTGAAAATGCAGTCTTCTAACTGAAAAAATCCCAAGATACCAAAAGAATACCCTTACATTGCAGCGTTACTCTAGTTTTTAGTTTTACTTGGTGCTAGTTCTGGTGTACGGACATGACACAGCATGACACCCGAGCACGGACGAGGAGCGGAATAGTTGGTGCTGCGGGGACTCGATTTGGGCTGGAGAGTCCTGCGTCTCGCTGAGGCTCTGCATCACTCCGAGGGCAGGAGGCGGCTGGTTCAGTGCCAGATGGGAACCTGAACGGGGTTAACGGGTCAGCTGTCCCTGAAGCATCGGTTTGTCCCAGTGGCAAGTCTTTTTCCAGGCTTCTCTGGTACCCTGGTCGGCTCTGGATGCTCTGACTGCTTCACCAGTTGCTGGAACGGACTGCACCAGCCTCTTTTAATCCGGTTTTATATTCAGCTTTATCCGGCCACTCAGTTTGACTTGATTGGATTTTTTCGTTCAGATTTCCTTATCTGGTGCAGCATGGTAGATAAGATATTTAACATGACGCAGTGGTGATAAAGCTGTTCAGCAGCCCAAATTCATGCTACTGCTTTCATTATATAAACTTAATCAGTTCTTTATACATTGTAATGTGTCTTCTCTTAAAGATTAGCTTCAGTCATATGCCTTTTGTACTCTTGATTAGTTGAATATTTGCATATGTGAAGTGTGGTTTCAAGTGCTGTTTTTTAGCCTGAAGTGAATGTAGTGTTGCTGTTTGTCTTTAAACATTACGCTTGGGCAATTCTCAACTTGCAAATCCTGTTCCATATTCCAGGCTCGGCCGCAACTGCTTTTCACTGTCTCCTGCTTATAGCTTGCTTGCGTGCTGCTTCTCTGTAGACTCTATGATTCCACTACTTGATTGGCAAAACTATAATAATTACTTTCAGGCCTTCATGGGATTACCTTGTCCTAGGTTAGATAATCCCTTAATTTATGAATATGATATGCAGATTGAGAAGAACTGTTATGGGAGGATGGAAATGTGACGCAAATGTCTATAGTGCTGATGTCCCCCCAGCCACCAAATGAAATTCCGTTTACCTGCTTCTGTGTGGTCAGTAGCTGTTACCTGCTGTTCACCTGTGAAAGCTATCAAGCTTAAATTCTCTTAAAATCTAAAGCATACCAAAAAAAACCCCCCTAAAAAACCCCCAAGCTACAAAAATCCCACTTTATCTTTAGAAACTTGAAAGTATTCCTAAGATGTTCCATTATCACAATTTCACGCATTTGCATTTAATTGAAATCTTAGTAAGGAACATAGCGTTAGAGCTCATAGTTTAATATATGTAGTTACCAACTCATTTTTCTGACATCTTTATTTGGTTACAATGTGGTGTCATCGGAATAAACAGGATCCCTGTGTTCCTATAGCAACAGAATGCTACAGTTTGAGAAACTGCTTCATTGCAGCAGATGTATCTGTAACTCTTCTAATAACCTGAGGATTTTAAAACAGTAAATTTAAAAATTAGGATCTGTTTCATATTTCTGCAGGTAAAATTTGGTTTAAAAATTAAACCTTATAAATATCTTCCCTGAAGCTCTACACCACCTTCCAGGATAGGCATAGTTTCTGAGTTTGTAATAATACTGAATATATATATATTCTATGAATATTCTAGCTATATAAACTATGGAACTGGTAGGATTTTCTGTAAGAAATATGGGGTATTTAGACATGAGGTAGGGGGTTTTATGCAGCTTTCAGTTTCCATTTAGTGTAAGCTGGTTTTTTTAAACTAAGTAAAAACACGTCGTCCAAATTGGATATTTTGATCCAACATAATGACCTGCTCTGTAATAGCTTCATTTATTTTTAAATTTTCTTTGGAGATAGTAGAGGTAATACAAGACAGTGTTGAAGTGTCAGCTTTATAGCTCTGAAGATCTTCTACACGTTTGGTAAATGTAATCCAGCTGCATTTTTGTAGTAAGGGGAATAGAAAGATAATATTTCCATTAAAGTGATCAACTATGCATAAAGAAGTAGGATAGGAAGATGTATGAAAATGCATTTAGAGAAATCCTATTTTCTTGAGCAAACTGCATCTGTTGCATATATAACTTAGACCTTTTGGATAATTCTGGAAGCGCTGGAAGTCTAGTGGTGCCAATAGCAATTTTACACACTGATTCCTAGGAAAGAAGTGTCACCTGTCTGGAAGGTCTGGCACCTACTGCTAGAATGCGGCTTTATATTAACCCTAAGCTCTTTACTCCTTTGGAGTGCTCTTAGAGAAGACTTAATTAGAACTTTAATTAATGTATAACTTTCAGAGTTATTTTGCATTCGTCTTAATAAAAATACTCTGTTACAGTGAGCAAGAACAAAGGCACTCGCTTCTCTCCCCCTCCTCTGGGACAGTGTGCCTTCGTGCTTCAGGACATTAATGTTTCAATAGTCACATGGGATAAAATTGAACAATGGATGAAACCTAATTATTTTTCTTAGGCCTGTGATATGATCTTATCTAGGTTCATTTTCTTATATTCTGTTCTAGTGAATTTCATTATAAGTCCCTTATTCCTACCTGACAGATTTCCTTTAAAAATCATACTGGTAAAAAACAAAGGGGGAAAAAAAAAAAAGAAATACTTTGTCTCCTCTTTTTGTTTCTTCTATGTTGTGGTTTTTTTCCCCCGCCTCCAAAATTATTGAAAAAAAGAATGAAAATCATGTCTCTCAGCTGCCTCTGCCCCCTCCCTTCCCAGCTGTTCTTGCTTATTTTCTTTCTCATTTCTTTCCTCTGTTTTGTACAGATATCCTCTTCTGATGCTGCTCAGCCTTTGGCATCCTCTCCTTCTCTGCAAGCTGCTGCTGAGAAGAGCAAAGCAGAGGTATATTGTTTTTGGGTGTAACTCTTGTCAGGTTGCTGCTTTGCACAAATGTTTACATTTCTATAGAGTAATTTGACTGAGTTACCTAGAGAATTTGAATGGTAATCCTTCAGGCATTTAAAATACTTCTCTCTCTGCTTCCTGGACTAGATAAATGAAAAGAACCGATACAGCGGGATAAAGCATATGCATGATTGTTACCTCTTGGTGTTTATATGTCAAAATTCTGGTTCTGCTCTGGTTTAGTGTCACAAAACTGTGGAAACACCATTTCATTTCCAGCTAATGGGCATGAGTGACATTGTCCTGTCTACTCAGGAATAATTTTTGGTATCTTTTTTTAATACTACTTGCTTTTTTCAGAATCTAAATTATCAGTACTGTTCCAGCCATTTAGTTCAATCTCCTTGCTGATAAATACAGAATTAATTCGGTGACACTTCTATTAATTCATACGGGGTTTAATATCCTTCTAGCTGGGATATATGTGTATGTGCTGATGTTACATTTACTGTTTAGAAGGGCCTTTGAAAAACTTAACACACAAACAAATAGTAGATGAGGCATCGCTTGTATGAACTTTCAGTAAATGTCACAATTTGCAACAATAATGAAATACATTTTTTTTAGAATGTGAATGCTCGATGTTAGGCTCTTTTGGGTACTCAACTCTAAATTGAGACTGTATACAGTATATGAAATAACTTACGATCTAAACATAAATCATATTTTTTCTTCTAAATACAGAAAATGTGGACAGATGTTATAAATTATTTAAACATTAATTAAAATTAATATGACAGTGTTATGGACTGGACCGCAGGCCTTGGTGAATTTGACATGTTTTTTAAGTTGTACCAGGAATAGCTGCAGCCACTTACAATGAAACTTGCCTTTCCTTTCTTACCTGCCTCTCTTGATGCATTCAAATTTGAAAGTTCCTCTGTGTGACTGGTATGCTATGTTGTTTGAAATGAATCTTTGGGAAAAAAAAAGCTGAATAATTTTTCCTTAGAATTTAAGACCAGTATAAAGCCAATTTAATTTTATTATCTTCATAGTGCTTTTTTGACTGCTTTTGCAAGTAATGAAACACTTGAGTTGAAGTTCTGGCATGAATACAGTATCTGAGAAATGTTTTTATTTAGTCTGAATTCATTTTTATCTAATGGAGCTGAAGCAGAAAGCTTGCATATTGAAATTGTGAAGTGTGAAGATGAAGGACTTGTGGGTTTGCAAGTCCACCGTGAAAATGAAGTGAATGAAAATAAAGTCTCTGGGAATCAAGAGAGTTCCTGTAGGCTTTGTGAGGTGTGGAGGCAGAAACACCCGTGAACAGTTTATTTTAAGTCTTCGTATATTCACTGTGAGGCTGACAGGGATTTGTTAAGGGCAGTGAGAGGCATTTATTTATATTTGGTCACCTGTATGGAGTGTTTGCCATATGAAACTTACTGCAAGCCCTCCTCATTCTTGAAGTCCTGAAGAATAAGTTTCGAGATACTTTTTTCTCTAGAAGCGAGGTTTCTCTAACAAAACATATTTTAAAAAAATGTTGAAGTCAAACTGGAAATCCGGACATCCTGAAGATGATCATATGCAAAAACTTGAACTCTGCTTTCACTTAAAACTGTTCAAGTAAACTTAAGGTACTGTGTTCGAAAAGTAGGTGTACTGTTATGAGACTTCCAGCCACCTTTCCCAGGAGGAAAGGAAACAAATCGCAGTTGTCTAAGATGTAGAAAAGCTTCCACAGGAGAAGAGATTAGGTTTATTTGAATTATTCAACTTGGGAAGGTTGGAGTGGGGAGCAGGGACAGGGAATGAATGACTTTTGGAAAAGTTACTGCTCTGACAGCGTATTTGTGTGCCGTACACGATTAAGGTCACAGGATTTTGGGAGTCTTTAGAATGTAGGCTGGTACTACGAGCTGTGACACAGTAATGGAAGAAAGGCTGAGCTTCACTTGAAAGGCACGACTATGCATTTGTAGTCTTAGTTCAGTAAGCTTGCAAGTCTCAGGTTATTACGATGGCCTCAAAATAAAACACTGCTCTATACTTGTCCCAGTCATACAAACTTTTTCTGGAACACCTGGCATTGCCACAGGTGAGATACAGTGTTGGCTGGACCTCTGGTTTGGACTACTAGGCTTATTTTTGTGTTCTTAATGTTCACTAAAATCTAAGTTGGTCTCTGTTTCTTTTCTTCAAAACAGACATTCCAAATTCCCCTTTACTGCAGTTGCAATGAGTGTGGTTGTTGTTTTCTGTTGCTTGTGTGGCACCCACATTTAGGCAGGTGCTTGGTGTGATAGTCTCACTTTCCAGGACCTGAGTGTTCAGGTGAATGCCTGATTAAATAATTCACAGGTGTTAGCTGGGACTTGAGTAACCTCAACTGAGTAACCCCAATCCATCTGGTAAATATGGTGAAAGTTTTGAAAATTGATTTAAGGTTGTGAAGAATGTGTTACTTGGGTCCCCCCATGCCCAGTCCCCGTCCCCTTCCCCCCC
>NW_010972631.1:8717348-8750110 GCF_000737465.1 Haliaeetus leucocephalus | reverse complement strand
CCCCCCCCCCAAAAAAAATGAGAAAAAAACCCCTTCATCTTAGTATTAGAACTGTTTTAACCAAATGTCATGTTACACAGATTTAAAAATCACATATATTGGATATTAAAAAGAAAAAACCAAACCAATCCTTATTGACAGAAGCCTATAGCCTAGTAAGCTGTTTTATTTTTAATACTGGAGCTGCATGGACAGTTATCTAACCTCTCAGTCTAACCTCTCAACCTTCCTCCTAATATTGGGAAACTTGCTAATAGTGTCTTGTGGAACAAAGCTGTTTCGAAGCTTTGAACAAAGGGATCCAAGTCTAATGACTGAAAGAACATTTAGGAGCTACTGTCTCATTCCTTTTTTACAGATGGGAAACTCTTGTTCCATCCATTTAATGTTCAAGTATACTCACTAGTACTATACTGTAGTTGTACAAGATAAATGCAGACAGATTACTGCATCTAAAAATCACTATTAACACTTTGTCAAAGCAATTGCTGGCCTAAAAAGTCTGTATCTTCTGTATGTTATGATGCCTTAAGGAATATTTTATGCTTTTCTTCAGTGAGACTGGGTCTGAAATATTGCCCCATTTATTCATTCAAAACTAGAATGAAAAAACTTCTGTAGTGTCATTATAATGCATTCAGAGTTAATGGATCTCTTATGTTTTCTCTTTCTGGAGCAACTTAATGTCTTATGACTCAGTGGGTCTGTCATATGGCCCAAGTCAACTTTTTACATTCAGTATTTTTTTTTTTAAGACTACTAGATTAGCTTTTAAAAATTAGTAACTCTCTGCAGAAAGCTGCATGCAAATGACCTTACTATAGTTCTTTGGTCAAAGAGACTGACATGTGTCCTAACAACAGTGGTTATCAGAGTTAATGGAGTACTTGTAGATGGTTTTTTCTTTTCAGATCTGCTTAACTTAGGACAAGCAACACCGGTTCTTTTTTTCTTCTGCTTATAAGAGGAAATGCAGATGAGCAGGTGAAATAGTGAATTTCTTGAATTCTCAGAGTTGCAATATTTTTTGTAGTACTATTTGAGCAAAATGAGTCACTTCTGGAAGCAGAGCAGATAGAAGCATAAACTCTGAATTGAAAGGGAGTAACTGAAGATCTCTGTTTATATTCTATATGACTGTGGACATTCAATATATTTGCAAATGCATTGTTATTGAGTACTAGCAAAATGCCTTTTTTTTTTTTTTCAGAAGGAAAAAGAAAAAAAGAAAGAAGAGAAAAAGAGAGAGAGAGAATCAGAAAAACCATCAAAACAATTAGCAGTTGAAAAGGTAAGAACAGTTTATTTTTTCCAGTTATTTAAAAATTATGGTATTTATATGCACAAAGATTTGAAAAAACAAAAAAAAGTGTGTGTTTGTCTATGTGTGTATATATATACACGTGTGTGTATGTACGAATAGTAATCCGGATAATCCACATGAATGGTTTACTTGTGCTGTTGCTTGCATACAGAGGTTGGTTGACCGTATGATGAGGAATGTGTTGGGGGGAAGAGGAAAGTAAGTTAAGATTTGTTAAGATTTAAGCTCAGATAATTAAGGGGTTTAAGGTGTACCATTGCTATTCTCACACAGAAAATTTTCAACTTTATTGAGTGCTGTATGGTCACTTAATACTGTCTTTCATAAATGAACCCATTTTAAACCTAAGTGTATAATTTATAGAATTGAACTAATAACTCTAGTCTAGCTAACTTGGAAATATTCAACCAGATTATGTCACAGAACATGACAGACAAACCAGTTAAGGTGCTTCCTTATGCAGCAATATTAAAGCATAATGAGCAGCCTTAGCAACATAGGTACAATTAAATCACGTACACTTCTGTATAGAGTTAATATTAAACAAAAATTGAATGGGTAATTTGAGTATTAAATGCAATAATTCCTTCTAAGACAGATGTCCTCTCTCAGATGAAGTGAATCCATTAGTATGTTCTGATCTGCAGTGTAGTCCACAGAACGCATTGGAGTCTCCATCTGTCAGTTTATTCCCCAATAGTGCTGTGTTACAATTATGAAAAATGTTGTGTACTCATACATTATGATTGCAGATGTATTTCTAGTTCAGTTTTCAAATAGAAGTTGTTTATTTTGCATAATAAAACAAGATACAAATATATGTGCACACATGGAGGGAAAAAAAGCCCCTCCCCAAACCAAATGTCTGTCTTCTGAAATTGGAAAGCAGTTTTGGAATAAGTTAGCGCAGAAGCAAACTTTGTTATGACAATTTGCGTAGCTTCACTGAGCTACTGGAAAAGGATATCCTTATTCATATGGTAGGAGGTTAAAGCATATGTATGGATGACAATAAAAATATTAAAATTGTTGATTATTGAAGTTTTACAAGGGCATCCAGTCAAATGTTTTATTCTGGTCCTTAGAACAATGTACTTTAGTTATAAAGGCTAAAAACATTCCTGTGGTTTGGAAGTCTTAACTTTCTAAAACCCAAAGGTCTAGTTTTGGTCTGGGGGAGAGAGGGTTTCCCTTTGCAAGGATGCCTGAACCTTGTCACATGGCTGGGAATACTTGGTTAGGTGATGAGAAAAGATGACAGTTCATAGTTACAGCTGAGGGACTACCCTAATACTTGAAATAAAAACCAATTCAAATGCCACTGATTAGATTTACATTTGAAATGTCATTAGATTACCAGTTAATGATTAAGCAAGTAAAAAGAAGTATTTTGATTTTAAATGCTTGTACTACAAAACGTGGAATTTGGTAAATATATCTGCATTAAATAATAGTGCTGTTGTAACAGCTGCAAAACGTTTGAAATACTGCAGCATATTTTATTTCATTATTAATGTGTCAGCACTGATTGCTCAAATGGAACGCATCTATGTGTCATCTTTTTAATTTAAGAGATTCTTTAAGCTCAGGCTTTTCAAGGCTTTTAAAGATCATTCAAAATGAACTATTTTTAGACACAGCCTGTAAACTTTACATATTTTTAAATCACAGTCACTTTCTAGAATCCAAAGGAAAGAGAACTATATCAAATGCTTGCATTTTCATTGCAAAGTGCTGGTGAGATAGAGGACCAAAAGATTTTATTTTTATGTATGTAATAAAACATTGCTGCTTTTGTGGTGTGATTCTGCTTCAGGGAGCTGATAAACATTAGTATTCTTCCTAGTTTGACTAATAATGATATACTTAACATCCAGTTAGAGACTGTCTGTAGGATATTTTAAATATTGTATGTTGAATCAGTAGGGGAATGCTGGCATCTTGACCGTAGTATCATGGTTTAAGCAACTACATCAAGCAGTAGATGGCTCTTTATCCCTGTTCTCAGCTTTCTGGAGAAGGAAACAGAATATGAGAATTCTTTGGAGACTTCATATGTGAAGTCACTGGTTGCCTTTATTGCAGGCGTGGTATATCTCCAGTCTAGACATGCCAGGCTTGGGAAGCTAATGAATTAAAAATACATGACCAAGCTACTGGCAGTTCCGCTACAATTTTGGGACTTCTCTTGATTAAGGTAATTCAAGCAGTGTTTTAGCCATCCTGTAGAGTAGATGGAGTCAGTAAAGATGGAAAAAAATGACAGGCTTTAAATTAGTAAAAAGTTGAAAATGAAGCTATAGAGAACTTCAGATCTCTTTACAAGTGTCATGTACTCCTACAAGTCGTAGGTTTCTAGTGTTGTCATTTTTATATCTTATATTGAGTTTAAGTTTCTTAACTCTTAAAACAAGAACAAGCATCCTAAAAAATTAAAATGTTCACATTCAGTTCTCATGTTCTGATCTCTGCTTCGCAGAACTGACTAATCTGTTCCTACATCTGTGTAAGAGCCTTTCTCTGGTGACTAACTGATCTTTAGCCTTTAACAAGCTGAATGTCTAGCATGATTTCTGTTGCATTTTCTAATATTGCTGAAAGCTTGTAGCATTGATTTAGTAAACTGTGTTATTCCAATATTGCATTAATGTGTCAGGTAATTATGGCATAAAAGATACTTTGTTGATTAGCATGCTTTTATAAGTAAAAAGAACAGAAAATCACCTTTTAACTGATTTAACAATACTGGGCTTTCTTACTGAAATTGCTTTTCAGTAAGAATCATCATGTCCTTAAAGCGGGTTTCATGGGAAACACTTTTTATGAATGTTCGAGTTGGAGACAGTGATTTCAGATGTAGAGTAGAATTTCCTCAAGATCAGAGAGGTCTACTGCAGAACAGTGAGTAGCAAGGATACTTGTTTAACTCTGTTTTTCTGGGCTGTTCTGCTTTCTGTGACAAAATTACTGGGTAATTTTTAATATAACAAGATTTTACTATGTCAGCTACAGACTGAGTCTAGTCCAGTGATTAGTGTTTTATTGGAAGCAGCCAACAGTGTGATGTACCACATCAGATCTGCAGTACTCTTTAATAAAATAAGTGACATGGCAAAACTACTGGCAGCTCTTATGTTTTTTTCAGTCTAATTGAAGAAAGTTGAGAAACTTGGATAACCTACCCAGGGTCCTTCCTCCCCCTCTCCCTGTGCCATTTCTACAGTTCCAGACCTCAAGTTTCCTTAGTGCTCATGCTTAAAATAACCTTATCCTTACAGTTACTTTGGAGGAAAAAAACCCACAAATTGCAAGAAAAGTGCTGGAACAGTTATTATACAGTTCTTCATGACATGGAAACTGGGGCCAGGTACTTGGAGCTAAGATGTCCAGTCAAAGCCCAGCTTGTTTGCAAGCAACAGAAATGCCAATTTTAGCAATATAAAATTTGTTGAATTGCAAGAATAAATAATCAAACTGAGCTGATTGCATGCTTCTTAATCATTCTTATGAGCCAACAGCAAGAATAATAGCACAAGGCAGACTGTCATGCAATGAAAGCAATTTTTAGATGTTCTGTATACCCAGTTAAGACTAAGAGTATCTAAATTGGCTAAAAAAATAAATCAGATACTTTAAAAGCCCATTTCAGTAGTGGGGAGGGAAGAAGGTTGGTAGTTTGACCACCAGTCTTACCTGTTTTGTTGATGGTAACACATAAAAATTTTTAATTTGTAGGTGAGAAGAACCAGCTAGGCTTTTAATAGCTGTTTTTTATACTTCATCATCCTGCCCACCCTTTCATCAGCTGCTGACAAGCTTTTCCTTCTTATTAATTTCTCCTTTGCAGAGCTGAAGTTGGTGAAATTTCCCAAATCAGCCATGATCTTCTGGTTTTTTCTTTCTTTTCTGCCTAAGCTGGCTGAACAAGTTCTCCATTTGGGAACAGAGTAAAACACTGAACTCCATTTCTAGTATGTCTACTGAGTAGGATTTTTGTTCATCCTTTGGTAATTGAATGTGCTCAATTTACAGTCATTTGGTGTCTTTAAAAAGAGTATGTAGCCTACTTATTCTGCTGGTGTGTGAGGGAGTTACTGAAGCCTCATAGTAGTTTTCTGAATTAAAATTTAAACTGTGCAGCCATTTTAGGTAGTTTCTGCTCGTAGCACAGAGGAGCACTTTAGGTCAGCTCCGTGCTCCTGCTTCATGCAGCATGTTGGAGCAGGGTCTGTGTGCGCTCCATCCACCTTGTACCTGTTTTTTCCCCTGAAAGAAAGCATAGAAGGGAAGGAGATGGGGTGCAGTCCTGTTACCTGGGCTGGAGGATCAGGACTAGAAGGGAAGTGGCCGGCACGTGAGCTGTGGAGTTTGGGTGCCCCAAGGATAAACGAGGCTGTTAGAGCTGCAAAGGATGGAGTGAGGAAGACTGTGTGTGCAGGCGATCAAATGGTATGCTCTTTACGGAATGGACAGCAGACTCTTCATGCATTTGGCAAAACTGCTAATAAAAGTGGGTTGCGTTAAGTACTTCATTTAGTAAAGTACCTCCATTGCACAATATTTGATTTAGAACAGAGAACTTGGATTGAGTTGTATGAATGAGACTTCTTGAATTTCAGAGCAACTAGGACAATTCTGGTTTGGGTTGTTTTTTTGTTGGTTTTTTTTTTTCCCCCAAACATACCTTTTTTTATGTCCATCTGCAGTACAAATTCAGATTAAAAAAGGCAGAACTAGGTAAGACCTATTGAGGCTTTGGCACACTCCAAAAGAAAAGGGGGAGAGAATTCATATGCCTAAAATTTTCAGATTTTTGTAGGATTCAACTTTTTTATATAGTTTTAATTTTTAAATAAAGAAAATCTTGATGTGCTTCAGTGCTAGCAATCCAGAATTAAGCCAGAAGTGTTTTGGAAAACTGTCCCTGGAAAACTTGACAAGTATTCCTGATATCCAAAATGATAAAGTTCAGCTAAGTCTATGGCACTGAATGCTTTGACAGTGCTTGGATTTAGCACTGTGTAGCTTTCTGTGGTGTTTATTTTAGAGGTTTTGCATCAGTTGAAGACTTTCATGAAAGCATTGTGATGGTTTCACTGTAAAATACTGCATATTGAGGGCCGTAGTTATTGTGAAACTGTATCTAATTTATTGAAAGTAAGCCCTTTTAAGACAGATTGTGTTGTATTGGGACAGTAAAGTTAAATGGTTAGGATGTAAAGAACAAACTATTTTTTCTTCACGAACTACTTGTGCTTTTGCAAACTAATATTGACATTCAAAGTTAAGACTTTTTTCATTCTGCTGAACATATCATGATGATGAATGTTTCTGAAGGATCGCAGCAGTTCAACTTGATTAACTGAAGTACTATTTGACACCGTAAGTTTAGTTTGTTTTATTAGATTGCATTTTGAGTTTGAAATTGGCTCTTTTTTCTGTGTAGAGTTGATTTAAGTGACAAGAATGGGTCAGTTAGAGGTTATCTTTCAGTGGTAGTATATCAAATGCTGCTGTTTTCCCCCAAACTGGAGACTGAATTGCCAGCTTAAACTCAGCAATAAAAGTGAACTGCTGCCTCTCACTCACCTGGTACCAACCAGCACCAGATAGCCTGCATTACGGAGGTACTGGTGTAAGTTGTTTGCATTTAAAAAGTGCTAGAGAACCCCCCAAATACAGGTGAGGGCAAATCATATTAGCAGCTTTCTCCCTTCATATAGGAAAAACAATGTGTCCAAATACTCATTTAACCAAATAGGAAGAACTTAATGTAGCCTATTAGGGTGTGTGTTTGTTTTGCCCCGAAGACAGCTAAAACTCCCACAAAAATCAACCTGTCTGGGCAAGTGAGACAAGAGGAGCTATTAGTCCCAATTAGTTCTCTGGGGATGTTTTTTACTTACCCAAAGTACTCCAAATTATCTTCCTAACCATTTTGTACAAGGAGAAATGAGCTGGAGCAAATAGTGCTCTAGTGTTCTTCGCTTCTTTAAAACTGAGTAGCATTGGGAGAATGCGTGGAAGAATGAAAGCCTGCAACGTTTTTGGTGTCCTCTTAAACACCAGTTTGGTGGAAGTGATATATTTAGGTGTTTACTTTTAAGTTGTAGGAGTACGTTGACTCACAAATATTGACCTGATTGATAATTTAAATACAGAATTGCATTATAAACATTTGAAATGTTTTCTTTATTTTTTATATCATATTGGTTATATATCATTTGAATAGTTGTTGATATGCTTCCCTAGACTTCTGAACATTATTTGCCTTTCTGAGTGATTTCATTTTTAAATTTTTTCTTTATTTTTTATATAAAATGTAATATAAATTTAAATTATAATATGTAAGCAATCAAGTGTTTATCACAGGAACAGAAAAATAGAAACCTGTTTTGCCCTCTGGTTGAATACAGTGTTATACTCTCAGTCCTTGTTTTCACAAATTCAGACTAAGTAGATATGAGTTAATGCTCAGGATTTAGGAGTATGTGGTAAGATGTAGGACAACCTGTTTCCCTGTGTCCTACCCCCACAGAGGGTGAAGGGTTCTATGGCTTCTTGTTCTCTCAGTTCGCTTTTTATGGACCTGTCCCAGCCTGGTTTTACATTTCTAATCATACCTTTTCAGCCTTACGGAAAAGATCAGATTATTTTGGGTTCTCTGGTTGCTTCTAATGCTAATCTGAAGAAAGGCAAATCAAATTAGATTCTTCCCGAAACTGTGCGATTCATTCCTTTTGCAGGCAACAAAGGACTCCTTATGTTTGAGGACTGCCTTGAAAAATAGTCTTACTTAATGGAATTAATCTGTCATGGCTCTTATTACGTATTGGGAGTCGTAGACAAAGAAATTAAGAAATAGATATTGCAGGTAGAAGCAATTGAAAGAAAACCCTTTTTCTGTCAGATGGGAAGAAGGGTATTTGTCTTTTTAGTGTTGGAAAAGGAGTCAACCTACGGGAAGGGTATCACGTGTTTTTTCCTCAGCCCGGTGCGTGTTCTCTGCATCAGCTTGATCCTCTCAATTCTGGTTTGCAGCAGAACAGTATTTTAATGTTGGGCTGTGTTTGGTTTGGTTTTTTTTTTTTTTTTAATTCTATAGAAATGGAATCTTAAAACTATGAGAACAAGCTTGGGTTTGGGCTGCTTTGGTTAAATTGGCCTTTGTTTAACTTGCCAAGCTATTTTTAACAAAAAGGTATTGTTTGTGCTTAGTTTTAATTGATCCTCAGTTATATTTTTGCTCCATGCAGGGTCAAAACCTGAAGCTTCCCTGGGTTTTCAGTTGATAATATGTATTAACGGATGGCATTTTCAGGTTTCTCCTGCATGCTTGTGATAAGCTTCACCCTTTTTCCTGGCGACTTTGAGACAATTGGGAAGGCAACATCTACATATACTTATGTGTATATTGGACAAAAAAAAAGTGGGCACATTTAAATAAGTGTGAACTAAATCGGCGTTATTCATGGATGGATGCTATCTTTAGATAAAAACATCTATATGACCAAGATGTACTCATTCTGAGACATCTGAAACCACAGCATGCATGACTGAAAGTGCAAATATACAGTCTCATCTAAAAAGTTTTATAAAAATTATAGTACTAGTTAGGAGATTGTGTACAATCAATCAAATGTGCAAGAACAAAAAGCATGACATTTTTACAGAAGTGGTACTGATAACATAGAACTGAATGTAAAGAAGTGTAAGGGTTGGATGAGATGAAGTTGATAACAGGAAAAAGACATTTAATTTAAATAATGTCACTCAAAATAATAATCTTATCTTGTTTTGAATAATAGGCTTCCTTTGTTTTCCTAAAATAATGCAAGTATTGGAGCATGAGCAAAGCAATCAAGTGTCTTTGTGTGTTCTGTTTCATTTTACTGTGCTTAAGCTAGAACATGCTTAAACTCCTCAGGGCAGAGATCTCACTCCAGTGTGTGACCATCGAGATAGGGCAATGGGGTAGTGGGAGGCACTGTCAGATGTGCAAATCTTACTTAACAGTAAAGATAGTAACTCTCTTTTCCATAAAAAATAATTTTAGATGCCACTGACAATATTAAAAGCTCCAACATTAGCTTAAGCTTTAAATTGTTTAAAAAAAAAAAAAAAAATGCCATAAGAGGTTTCAACAAGCTTCCAAACACTGTCATGCAACTTTCAGTGTCTTCCAGTCTAAATCTGTACTAATTAAATTATTTATTAATTAAAATAAAGCCCTAATTCAGAGGCAGCTTATATGAAACAATATTAAGTGTGATGCTGTAGGACTATGTGACTAAAACATAAAGACTGCAAGAATCAGAGGAATGGCAATGGGGTGGAGAACCAGAGTAACCTAGTGAGTAAACACAGAGCACAGTGGTCTGCTTCTCCTAGGTCCGTCAAAGGAGAGTGGTGAGGTGGGTCAAGGAAAGAGATTCTCTCCCAGGAACCCCAGGCAAGTAAGGGGTGATTGCATACTAGGCTATGGGACTTATTATGGGATGCAGAATGAAAATAATTCAGGGACAGGGCAGAGAATATTGTGTGAAGGTCAGTATGGGATGTTCAGGTGACAGACCAAAGGCAGGGAAACGGAGGAATCGAGGTGGATTGGGGTGGAACAAGCATGAAGAAGCAGTGGGGAAGGGGATAAAAAGGGGCGGTCACGTATGTGCAGGTTGCTGGGCAGTATGCTAGTCTGAGCCCTGCACTTGATCACTGCAGGCTACCCTATATTCTTGCCAAATTCTGTTTGCAACCATGTTGTGAGTGCGTTGTCTCCGCTGCGTCTGTGTGCGAACACCAGCAAACTTCCAGTTGGACTACCAGAAGAGCTCTGCAGCTGCAGAGACCAGCACCTAGAAGCCAACTATTGCAAAGGTAGCGTGTCTAAGCCCACCTACTGGAGACACCCGTATTGTGCTCACACACGTGTGTAACAGCTACCAAATTTCATGCTGGACTAGCCAGTGATATCAGGATATCAGCATCTAGAGAGATCCAGGGTCTGAGCTGGTGACTGGCTAAGGGTGTAGGGTCTTGATATTGGATGACATTAAGTTTCATTCAAAAAGCATTTTTCACCAAAAAGCACTTTTGTTATAGTTAAGGAAAAGATTGCAAAGCATACCTTCATGAATAGGGATGGAAAGCTATGCTTGTATTGAGGGTTTTTTTCCACTACGAGCTCAGTCAGTTGCCATGCCTGAAACAGCTCATTCTTGTCTGGAGATGTATGAAGAAGGAATTACAAATACATACCCCTTAGTTCTGATTGGGTACGCTGATGTTGTATTATGTATGACTCAAATGGTTTTTTAGAAGAAAAGTTACAAAAGAAAACAATTTAATGAGGAACTGGAACTAATACAGCTGCATTATTGTAATCTTCCCCAGGCTAATGAGGTCAATAGAAATGGAGTAGAAATATGTAAGCTGAGGTCATGTAACCATAATATGTGGTTCTAAAACTGAAGATGTATTTAAAACAACTTATAAAAATAAAACCCCATGTTTATTGCATTTCACAGCTTGCAAACCGAGATGCGTTAAAACACTCTGGCCCTAATCCAATTGATGGATATTGTAATGGGACACTCGATCAGCTGCAGCTTTAAGATGGATCTGTCTAGCTTTTCTACTTCATAATGATTTATTCTAAAAGAGTAAAAGAAACAGGTTTTATTGGATTAAAAGTAGAATGCTTGTGTTTTATCTAAATCAAATTCCATGGCAAGATAATACAAAATAGGAAAAGGGTTGATAAACAGCTTTTCCCTCTGTTTTCTGTGTCCTTGTAAACAGGTCCTGGCTTCTGGGGTCAAACACAATCATTTCAAAGATTTAGAGATGCGGCAAACTCTGCTCAAATCCTTGCCCCCAGAATCCCTAGAAAACTATGATACCTCTTCACTCAGACTGCGTGCCTATCCTTCTCTGCAGTCTTGCCATCTCTAGCTCGGCTTCAGGTTCCTACTTCTTGTTGTGACTGTTACCTAGCAATCATCTTGCAGTCTTTTGACATTTTTCTTCAAGTTCCAAACTTAGGAGAAAGAGCTTGCCCTCTTTTTTCAGACCATATTCTGAACTCGTCGGCTTTAAGAACATAATATGTTTGAAAATGAATGCATACAACTAGTATTTCAAATATGGTTGTTATAGTATAGGTTTAATACATGAAATACAAGAATTTAAAGGGAAAGATTTAAACTTTGATATTTTGCCATAGTCTTAGCACTAAGTATAAAAAGAAAGACAACTTCATTTTAGGAAATTATGCTTCTGTAGTTGCATAACTTGTTTTGAGCAAGGTAAAAGGGCCCCTGAGAATGTCTGATGCATTAGAAAGGAGCTAAACTGATTCAGCTAAGTATGAGACATGAAAGGTTTTAAGCCTTCTTGGAATACATTGACTAAAGTAAATGACATCTGAGCTAATACTTTAAATTCAGTTAAAATGATAGTACTGGGTGGTCAATAAGTAATAACAAAGGAATAGTCTTAATCCACTTTCCGTAGAAATTATTAGCATATTAGCCTAGACCCAGATAAAATTGTATTAATGGATAAGATTATGGTGCAGCTGTCTGTTAGTTCTACTATGAAGATTTTAGTTCAAATGACTAAAGATATAACACATTTTACATAATCTTGTAGAAGAACCTTGCCCTAACTGTGAAAATCGAATGAAAACCATACACCCAGGTTTTTAAAGTGGAGTTGTAGATCAAGGACCACTTAAAAATGCTTTCCTTTGGGAGTGTGTTTCAACTGAATGACCTTCATGTGTACAGAATCCTATTTAACAACAACAACAAAAAAAGGCAATTTGGTTTTGTTGATTTGCTTGGTATAAATGGCTTAAATTAGCTTACCCACATCAGTGTGAGTAGTTCAGTGTCTGAGAGTGATTCATTAGAATAATCACAATGGACTCTTGAATAATAAACTTACGTTTTCCCCTTGGGTTAGGTGTTTGTTTGAGGTAATTCTAGTTTTATAAATAAGAGTGCAGCTTTTTTCCTTGGTTGACATGCAGTTTTTTCTCTTGATTAGAAATGCATCAGAGTTTGCTTGCAGAGTTGCTGCAGTCTGTACAACTTCATAATGCTACCACTGTAGTACATCTTGTGATTCAATAGAGTATACTTGTTTTCTGGCTTTTGCTAGTTAGGCAAAATAGAAGTTCATCACTGGCTAGAATTATCCTAAGTTTTGCAGAGTTAGTCTGATATCTGAGTTTCTTCATATTTAGTTGCAAGTCTGAAAAGAAAATGCTGGTATCTTATAGGAGATACCTGTAACAGAATAACACGCTTCATTTTTAATGTGATTTAAATTCAATATTATGAAAGCATTAGTTTTTACCTATTTACGTCAGATATGAAAACTGTAAAAATGTTCTTTAAAAATTCTAGGATACCTGCGTGAGTAATGCTTTAAATAGGTACGGACTACACTAACTTGTATAGTAGAAGTATATGAGCTGTCAGGAAAAATTGTATCTACAAACTTCTTGCAAGCTTATAGTAAATTACTAACATTATTTTCTCATATGGGAATTCTCAAATGTTCATGCTGTCTTGCAAGTTTTATTGCGAGCAGGTAATAAAGAGGGAAGGAATCTGATTACTTTATGCACAAGGCATACAATTCCTACCTAATAAGAGCAAAGGAATACTTTTGTTCAGTAACCACAGAAGCGTCTATGAGCTCTAGTGAGAAAACTGGAAATTGCTTTTAAGTAAGTTAGAAGTGCTTTTCACTAAATTATTTGATGGATCTTCAGCGTTCATAAAGCTTCTTGTAGTTAAGGTAGAGTGTAGAAATAAGAAATGCATGGCTAGTCAGATGTGTATGAAACAGACTGAATTCTAGATTCATATGAATTTTTCACTGAAGTAGAAAATTGAGGAAAATCTACAGAGAAGTATTATTTGTGTGTAATATTAAAGTATGAAAGAAAATAGGAGCAGATCACTGGACTGGACAGCTGATGGATCAGATTTTTGACAGTGACTGATATCTTGCTTCAGAGTAGGAGAGATATTTACAGTATTAACTTATGACTGCTCTGACTGAAGAGTTTTTCTACTTCAGAGCTATTAGTCATGTGGCTAACGTCTTGCACCATGTATGCTACCCCTTCTAATACTCTCAGGTAATGTAAATGAGAATAAAGTCAACATTAATCCTAAATGCTGATGTTGAAACTTGTTAAATTATTTACACTAATATCTTGTAGTAGTGAATTCAGCAAAAGTTCCGCTTGTTTTTAAAGTATTTGGGGGGGGGGTGGTGGTGTGCGCATTTCTATTGGGTGTCATATGTCTTTTAGTACTGTTAAACCCTTAAAGTTTGTACATATGAAGATAATTCACATAAGGTGACAGAAGCAGAAAATGGAAACTTGAATTACCTAACACTATTCTTTTTTCCCCAAAGTCACTCATTTACAATGAAAAATAACCACAGTATTTTCACTGTATGCTGGCACTTTTGAACCAGGCTTTACCAAACAAATTTGTTTCACCATTGTCAATTCCAGTGCAAAATGCCCTCAGCTGCCTCTGTATGAGGACAGTAATCTGGTGAACAGGGATGTGCAGAAGAGTAGCCCATAAATGCAGAGTTTAGACTGACCATAGGCTCTGAAGTGTGTGATCACGTTAAAAAAATGTTCTGGAAGGATGGCAGTGTCCTTAGTCATTTCACAAACTTGGATTATTTTCCGATTTTGCTACAATAGTAATTAAAAACAGAGAATGGGTTAATTGCAGAGCAATGTAGTTGCTGCTAGATCGGAATATTCTTATTTTTTTCTCCTTCAAAGTCTAACATGTATCAGAAGACCTCATGTATGTTGTCTGTTTTGTCAACCAAGCAAGCTGGTGTAAAGCTTTCCAATTCCCTCTTGTCTTCCCCTACCTGTCTTATACCCCTAGTAGCCAGCATGCGTATGGGCACTGTGCTGAGAGGTTATCACTGTGCTGTGGTTATCTCCAAAAATAGCTGGCTGAACAAAATCTGATGAAATGCCTAACTGAGACACTGGACTTCCTACAGTATGCCACTTACGCTTCAGGTGTTACTTAATGTTCATCACAATCCCATCTCCTGCAGACTTGCTGTCTAAGTCTCTGAGAAAACACAGCTGCCTGTTCCAGGGAGTGGGAGTTTACCTTTGGATGAGTCTGCTGCAAAACTGTGATGCTCAGATTCAGGGCTTTGAGGCTTGTGTACACTAAGTTTCAATGGGAAGACAACTTGGAAATTCACTGTGGTTTGTAGGGCAAGTTCCATGTATAGGTTGATTCACTTGACTAATGTGCTGCTTGTATCTGCTTGGCAAAATCTATGGAATGCTAGAGAAAGGGAAGAGAAGGTAGTTATGAAGAAAATGGACCAACAGTGGAGAAGTATTGCTGGCTCTGTGTATATGTATGTGCGTGTGCATATATAGTCCTTGAATTTATTAAACGAAGTGCTTAGAGGTTGGCTTGCTTTAATTAGCAAAACAAGAAATATGGTTGTGCAAAACTAAAATTATACATTTATCAAAAGTATTAAATCAATATGCCATGTGATGAATGGGCAAAGTTTAGAGGGCACAACATCATATGGCATGGAATATCCCTTTGGTCAGCTCAGGTCAGCTGTCCTGGCTGTGTCTCCTCCCAACTTCTTACTCACCCCAAGCTTACTTGCTGCAGATGCAGAGTGGGGAAAAAGAAAAGCCTTGATGCTGTGCAAGCACTGCTCAGCAATAGCCCAAACACTGGTGTGTTATCAACAGTGTTTTAGCCACAAATCCAAAACATAGCACCATACATGTTGCTGTGAAGAAAGTTAACTCCATCCCAAACGGACCCATAGAGGCAATTAGTTTGCAAAAATATACGGTATAAAGTGGATATCAATCTCTCGTCCTTGTCAAAGAAATGTCCTTATTTACTAGATAATTTGCTTTAGAGTAACATGTAAGAGAGAAAAACAAGCCTGTAAAATCAAGTATAGAACTTAATGTGTCAATAGAGTCATTAACACTGTTACTTGCTGATTTGTTTTATTTAACTGAAGAAAAGTGTTTCACATGAATTGGGTTGAACTATGAATGGTGTCACTAGTGGTATATTGAGAGCAATGCATTGTGAGAGTTCAATAAAAGGTAATATTGGTTTGTATAAAACTGAACTTTGTTTTTTAAATTGAGACCTAGTAGGGACAAAAAAACCCTTTTTCTTTTTCTTTTTTTTTTTTGCTGGCCTAAACTAGTGTTCTTACCCTATTTTTCAAATTAAGGCTCAGATAACTTTTATTGTTGCACAAAATATCTAAAAAAAGAATAAAGGGAGGGGGCACAGTAATGGTAATGCAACATTAAATGCAGGTTGCTGAATTAAAAGATACTCTTTCACGATGGAATGGAAAACTCAGTGTAAATTGGGGAGTTTTCTACAATGATGTTCTTTTGATCTTTAAGGATGTAGTCAGAATTTGAGCAAAATAAAACTGAAAACTTTGGTACCAATTTTTGTAACTTTCCACCAAAACCTGATCAACTGGAAATTACTTTAAATCACAGAAGTCATTCAGAAGTGACAGAAGAATATAATTAAGTAAAATGTTAAAAGGACAGCATTGGAAAAAAAACCAAACCCAAACAATAAAGGGTTACTGTATCCCAGTTACCGGTTATCTATGTGATTGCAAAAATTTATGATGCCCGTACTAGATCTGAATAATGAGTGTGTCCCTGCTCCTCTACAGAAGAGATGTTCTTTACAGGTGAAAATATTTGTAAGAGGTTGCCAGTTTAATTCTTTATTTGCCTCCTTAAGTTGGCAGAAGTACCTAATACCTGCTGAACAAGGGATGACTTAAACGGGTTATTGTGGCTCTTTTCAAAACAGGGGCTCAGTTTTTCTTAAGGCAGAAAATCCCAAGTCATGCTAGATAATAAGCTGATCATGTGGAGGATGCAAAAGAAAGGACTCCCTAGAAGCTTGTTCTGGCCTCAGTTTCTTTCAGTGGTATTTCCAAATAAACTGGTTTCAGTAATCTCGGAATAGTTTAAGGCAGAGGACATTGCTTGCTTTCAACAGGTACTCCCAACGTGAGAACAACCTTGAAGAATAGTCTAGTGGCCATTAGTGACAACTGTGAAAAATGGCAATGTAATGCTGCATATCACAGGTGTTCTGATGCTCTGCTGTTGGCGCGGACAGTGTTTCAGAAGAATGTACTAGTACCGTAAAGATGATTTTGAATGAGAAGCTGTTAATATACGACCCAAAGTAAATATATCTAGGAATTGCTATAACCATGTACTTTACTTAATAAAACCACATATGTTGCTAAGCCAACCTTGAATGTTGTAAAAAAATAGTAGCCCCAGTAACCTTGAAGGCTCTGCTTGAAAATGAATGCACAAAATCATGTACCAGTTCTCTTCTACTTGGCTTGTTCATAGCAGATTTTTAATGCTATTTTTAGTTTATTTAATGCTGCTTAGTCTCCTGGTTTTATGCAGCCTTTTCCAAAGGACTTGACAAAGAATAGTTTATCTAGTACTGGTGTCAGTACTTAAAAATAATTGCTGTGGGAGTCAAGCAGACTAGTAACAGAAACAGATGAATCCTAGTGCAGCAGGATTCCCAAGCATTTATCATGCTATATTGCACCTCTGCAAAATGCAGTAATTTTTAGATAAAGCACAACACTAAATTAAACATTAAGTTTAAGAAATGTCAATGCCTTGTTATGGAGGTTTTTGCCTGTTGCATGCTTCTGTGTTTACTGTGTGCAATATTTAGCTTTAACATCTCAAAAGGCCACTCTCTACTTAAAGCTTAGTTATGTACGAGTCCTGTTGGAGCAAAACTACTAAAAAGAAATTAAACATCACATTTCTCTTTATGATTTGGAATAAAATTTTCAAGTGGCTCCAGTGTCTCCTCCCTTTTTGTTCTTTTCTGAAAGTTTCAACACCTTGTTTATGCCAGAATTATGTAGGCTGGAAGGGACCTCTGGAGGTCCTTTGGTCCAGACCCAGAAATACGGCATGATCTCTGCTATAGAATGCTTTAGTCAGGCATTGCTTTTCCATTATACCTTCTTCAAGTGGACCACAGTACAGACAGGTAGCCCAAGATTCATGGGGCTAAAGAGAGAACAAGACTGTCTTAAGAAGCAGCATGGTAAAAGGGGGTTATTTAGGTATTCTTAAATTAACAATAATTGCATGCATGCAAGTTTCTTGTTCTAACTCATCCCATTAGTGCCTGCCTTGCTTAATTTATGCCTAAGTGTAGTTGGCTTTAGAGAAGTCCTTGTCCATCTCTGAATCATGGCAGACCTTAAACACCAAACCAGTATCTTCTGAATTTGCACAAAAGCCCTCCCTCATATGTGGCATGAAACATCTTAACCAGAAATAAAGGCATACCGAATTTCAAAATTGTTTGAAATCTTAGACAGGAGGATAGGAAATTCCAGCAACTGGGTTTTGTTATGGTGAGAGAATGGGGGGAACACATAGTATTGCAGGTGAAATTAAGGGTAAGAGGAAGGGGTTTTGTTCCAGATAGCTGCTGAATAAAATATTGCTTTGTGTGACCACTGTTGTACAGATGAAGTATTGGTAAATTGTTAGGTGACTAATAGCTTTTTTCATTTTTCAGACCAAAGGTTAGTATGTTGGTGAAAACTGTGTAGCTGTAAAGGAGCTGAATAGTGCTTTAAGAAGAAAATCTCCATCAGGGAAACGAATGCAGTCTTAATGTCTAGATATATTTGCTGTACTAACAAGCTTGAAAATAATTTTGCAGTCTTTCTTAAAGTAACTATGAAGTAACCTTCAAGCCTATTAGTTTATGTACTGGCAAGGAAGCAAAATGGGAAAGAAACTGCTGATAAAGAAATATAGTAATGATATTGGAAAGGGGTATCTTAAAGGATCTTGTTTTTATAGAAATTCATATTTTTATTCCTTGTATCTTCATTGCCTTAGTGATGAAACAGAAATAAGCATTTAATAATTACTGAAAATGTTCATTTGGCAAAGCAGAGGACTTAAGTAGATTATTCCTACTATATTTTTAAATTTTTAGTTTAGGTAATGAGATTAGTTTCCTGCAGTAATAAGTGAGAGAGTGCTATTGTAACTCTGTTTAGTTCTTACTAATGTATGCAAAAGTGTTTTGGTTTCTGTGAACAGTTTGCATTCTAAACTAACTCTGCCAAGCTTTAATTTATTTCAAACCTGTGCTTTTAGGTAGTTATCATAAATCTAATCTGGAGTAATGCAAATTTGCACATTTAATATAATTCTAACAGTTTTGCTTTTCAGTTTAAATAAGTTGTTGTTCTATATTCAGAATTGTTAAGCTGTTTAAGCAAAACCAAAAAAGTCAGTTTCATGAAATCAAGCAACATGTCAGAAACGCTTCTTTTTACAGCTTCTGTGACCTGTGGTGTTCCTTACAGAGTTGGAGAAGAACCAAAAGTGCAAATTTTTATGATAAATTCTGTTCTGAAATACTCACTGTTAATTCTGATTGATGTTCATAATAATAATTTAAGTTTTATGGCACTGTTACTGAGGTATGGTCAGTTGTAGAAAACTTTATTTTGAATGGTCACTTTTAAAAAATTCTTGATATGCAGAAATTTACCTTCAAAAAACATACTTTTTTCTCATACCAAATACAAGCTTTTTTCTCTGCAATACTGAGTACCATTTGGAATCAGTGTGCTATTCTTCAGATCAGATACTCAAAGATGAAAGTTGTAGTGCAATACAGAATCAGGGAATCCATGGAATATTTTTCCAGCAGGTGGTTTTCCAAACAATTTTGGTCTTGAACAAGGTATGTAAAGTCAACATAGGGATTTTTGGCAAGAGGAAGTAAGTATTTCTCTGAGACATTAGCAGAGATCAGTTTGAATGGGAAGTTACCTGTTCCCTGTAGCTGCAGAAATGGAGTTCAGTTCATTGCAGCTCTTTTCTGGAGGTTTTCACTGGGGGCTTGCTCATGAAAGAGGAGCGTCAGTAGGATGGTAGGCTTCTGTTCACTTGGGCCATCTTTGAATACTCTTGAGTTTCCTCACTGGTCTTTATAAACACCAAGCTTGTTGCTCGTTATCCACAGTTTGCAGGAGAGGAAAGTAAAGGATTACCTAAATGAGAACTTCATACCCATGTGTTGAATTATAAAGTTCTCCTAATACTAAATACTAAGATTTAAGGACTTCAGCAACCTCAGGAGCCTTGGTGACTCTGTCAAAGCCATGTAATGGGAGTGATAAAGGTGGGAGCGAAGTAGGTTCTGTTGGCGTCAGCCCGGTGCCCAGCCTTACAGTGCTCTACTGCTGTTATTGGGTAATCTGTTCTAGTTAAAGGTTGTACTCATTGATAAACCAATCCACTTCATGTTTTTGTGATAAGTAAGGAGCAAATGCATATTAAATGCATGGAAGAGAATGCATTTGTCATGTCATTACTGCAAACCAGTTTGTATTCATTTTAAAATTTGATGTTTTGATGGATTCAGGTGATAAGCCTGATATTGGTATGGGAAGAACTATAAACAGATTTATGAAATAATTTTCATAATCAAATTTCATGTCAATACCATCTTACATCTTGAAGTCTCTAGGCAAGAAAAGATTAGGAGCTACCTTTTACAAAGGAGAAGAATGCTGTTATTTGCCTTCAGGTTTACAAAGGAAAAGATCATGAACGCAGCTTGTGCCCATTGGTGCTTAGCATCTACAAAGTCTGCATGTTCTGCAGATGCTCCTTTCAGGAAGGCTAAATAATGTCATTAGTCTGTTTCTAACTTTTAAATTCAAGCTTTTAAAAACTTGAAGATTTTTCTCTTTAATGCTGCAGAACTGTATAGTTTGGATGATTAATTTAGTCGATAAATCAAATTATAGAGAGCTTTTTGCCTAGTGCGTGATATATGGTGGTTCAGTTTAAGATTTCAGCTTATTTTTAACCTATCCTGGAACTTAGGTTTATTTAAAAATTGATTACATACCAGTGAAGGTATAAGGATAATTTTTTACAGTCATGTTCCATGTCCCTTATGACCATAACTGCAGCTTACTTCCTTACAAATCAAATTCATTATGGTAAACAAATATAGAAAAGGGCTTTTACTTCTGATACTGGAGCAGCATCTTTAATGAGAATTTTTTAAGCACTGTATCTTTTTCAAAAAGGTTACTTGTGTTTTGGGTTTTTTTTTCCCCTTTAAAGCCACTGAAGAAAGAGGATCAGCAATCAGAAGCTAAAGCAAGTCCAAAAAAGTCATCGGAACCCACTATTGACCTTTTAGGACTTGGTAAGCAATACATAATTACCTGTTTTTAAATCAAACACAGATAACGTCATTTTAAATTTTAATAGATATACTTTTATTTTCTCTGTGCTTACTGATAGTTAGATGGATTTGAAAACCATAAGGTTGAGTCTATGAATTTGAAACTATAAAGGAAAATGCCATGGGGATCTGGGTATATCAATACTTGTGTTTTGCTAAGGAGAGTAATGAGCTCCTGTGGGAAGGGGAAGTTATCAAAGTGATCTTCAAAGGGCTTGTGGATTGTGTTATTTCAATGTTTATGGTACAAGTGTACTTTTTAATGAAAATGCTGAGGTCATCTGAATTGTATATCCGTAAAATACCTTATATCACAAAATTCCTATATTAGGTAAAGGAACACTAAACTGTCTGACTGCAGCTGACTAGTATCTTGTAAAACTTAAAACATTGGGCATTTCAGCGTTGCGTACTGACTGTGACCATCATTCATTTTTATCTAATATATCTTTTCATTTTCTGACTGCAGGTGACTGTGTATTTGTCTTGTAAATAAACTGGTTTGGACCCAAATAATTGAATTTGCACTGTCTGGCTATACGGTGTGGTTTTATGCTTTTTCTTTGCTTGTTGAAGGCCATATTCATAAAAATCTGTCTTTCATTTATCTAGTGTTACTGCAAGTGTATTTTTTCCATTTGATAGAATCTTAAAATGGAACTGGAAGAATGAAATATTACAGTAACTATTTTTATTTCCTTTTGTTGATCAGTGTTAGGAAAATTTTCTAAGAGTTGTGAGTGGATATTAAGAGTATTCAATTTATATCAATATAATGGTTATTCTTAAATTTCTGCATAATTTTTACAGGATATTGGAGGAGGCTGATCAGTCTTCTAAACGTCATTATTCTAAAAACTTGTAGAAAAATGCTTTGTTGTTTTTTAATGTTTGGGTTTAAGGTACAAATAATCTTGCAACAAAACAATAAACGTCTTCTCTGGTTTAGAATTCACACTGTCATTCAAAATGCATGTTATTTTCCCTCTGGATGTAGAGTAGCTGTAAAATACTATTTTCGTACTGGTTATGTATGTGTTGTGGTCCATATCTCATTCCATGTAATCTGGTACCGTAGGCAAGCAAATCTTAATTAACACAGTAGAAGATTATGGCTGTAGAATGAGCCTATTAAAAAAAGAAAAAAAAAGGCAATTTAGACTTCATGGAAAGCTGATTCTCCTTTATTTTCCTTTAGCAGACCAACAACCTAATTAAGAACTAAAATTTAATCAATATGTGGTTTTGAGATTGCTAGGCTTCTGTATCCTTTTAGTCATAATTTGAAAAGAATCTTGGTAGCACTGTGTTATGATATGATAATGAACTCAGATTGCCTAGGCTAACTTGGGATGTAATATGCAATAGAAAGTATTCTAATTGGTGTTCAACAGCTGTGTTTCTTCAGTGAGATACACAAAGGGCAAAGTTTATAATTTGTATGTTAAAACCCCATAATTTTAGAGGAGGGAGTGTTTAAAGATCTTTTAAATAACAAATTGAAAGGCGGTGTAATAAGCTAGTAGCACTTGGAATCCACTGAGCTGCAAATGAGATAGGTATGTGTTAATGAGAACAGACCTGCATATTTCATTTGGAGAGTTGTCCTTTAATTAATACCTGCAGTAGACTACTTCAGATAGTATTAGAAGAAAGATCACTTCAACCCAATATAGAACCACAGAATACCCCAGGTTGGAAGGCAGCTCAGAAGACCATCTGGGCCATCCCGTGGGAAGGGGAGCCTGGACGAGATTCTCTAGCATCCTGTCCAAGAGCATCTTCAAAACCTCCCACGATGGGGACCCTACTACACCCATGGGGAGGTTGTTCCAGTAATTCATCTCACTGTAAAAAATTTCGTTCTTACGTTGAGATGAAACGTCTCCTGGCACAACTTGTACCCATTGCCCCTTGTCTTCTCCGTGTGGCTCCTTGTGAAGGCAGAGCCTCTGTCCTCTTTGTAGCTGCCCTTTAAGTACTGCCATAGCGGGACGAGGTCCCCCTGAGCCTTCTCTTCTCCAGGGAGAAAAGACCTGACTCCTTCAGCCTTTTCTCACGGGGCAGGTTCTCCAGCCCTTTGACCATCTCCGTGGCCCTCCTTCGGAACCTCTCCAGTCTGTCCACCTCTTTCTTGAATTGTGGGGACCAAAACGGGGCACAGACTCCAGGTGCAGCTGGACAACGCTGAGTAAAGTAGGATGATCACATCTCTGCCTCTGCTAGTAATGCCCCAGCAGATGCAGCCAGAATCCCATTTGCCTTAGTCACTGCGGCAGCACGCTGCTGATTAAAATGTTTTATATGCCATATCAAACAATACTAAAATGGGTATGATTGCATAGCTCATTCTTCTTACTGAGTGGACGTGTTTCTAATGAGGATTCATGCTCTTAGGACTTCATTTCTGTAAATGAAGAACAGTAGTAGCTTTTACTAGGGCAGATCAGAATCGCTTGTGATAGCAGATTAAGTAATTTTAATGGATGACAATTCATGCTAGAACAATTTTGGCTTTCAAAACAGCCCAGCTTCTTGCAAAGTATTTTCCTGAGTAAGCCTCAGTGCTAGCTTTGGGTATGGGGTTAACCTCTGGGTCATTGCTCTTTTTGTCTCAGTTGAGTTTGTAATAGTGACTTCATCGGAAGGTAAACATCCTGTGAGATAGGACTTACCCAGTGACAATTGTAGCTAGACAAGATAATCTTCTAAAAATAAATTGGTTTTTGTTTTTCTTTACAAATTGCAAAATTTTCAAGATAATATGCCTAGGCAAATTGTATCTTTAAATCTTGTAACAGTAGAAGAGGCGTAATATCCTCAGTGACTATACTATCAAGTTTCTGTTTCTTCTGAGCCTTTTTAAATAGATTCATGTGGTTCCCTCGAGTTCTTGTTCGGGGGTTTATTATTGAGATGCTGTTTGGATATTCACTTTTAGATGATCCGACAACGTTAGTGGCTTTTGGCCTTCTGATTCAGAGTAGCAGATTTTAGTTCAGTACTCCATACACACAAAGGTGGGGAAATGGACACGTACAAGCTAAATATTCTTATGTTCTCCACAAGCAATAGTGTTAGTGTTCTTGCCATGCAACCCCCAATTCGTTCCTTCTCTTCCCAAGCTGTGAGAAATCACAGCCTATTTCTGTAGGATAAAACCGAAGCTGCTTTTTTAGTGATCTCTACAATTGTTTGGATCTTGTCCACACTGAACAAGTGCCCTATTGAAAATGTGGAGACTTAAAAATGATGCTAAAATCAATAATAGTGGGATTTTATAACATTAATTTTTAATAGGAGAATTATAGGAAACATTTTTCAGTTTGAAAGTTA
Source organism: Haliaeetus leucocephalus (assembly GCF_000737465.1). NCBI lineage: Eukaryota > Metazoa > Chordata > Aves > Accipitriformes > Accipitridae > Haliaeetus > Haliaeetus leucocephalus. Next base: position 8,726,062 of record NW_010972631.1, on the reverse strand, counting down.
CAGTGTGTAAACCGTAGTTCTTCAGCACTTAAGTTATTGGCAGTGCTGTATTTTCATCTCTTTGGTGTTAACCTTGTGCTCTGTGCTCCTTTTTGGGGTTTTGTCTTATAAGGTAGATGTCTCCACTTATGCCAGATTGATGTAAATACAGGTTTTTTAAAATACTTGTAAAAAAACTGTATGATATCTATGTACGATAGTGGGAATCTTTTCTTGGAATATTACACAGGCAGTTTTGGATTATTCTGTTTGTCAAGGTATGTCACTTAGAAATTATTTCAACATAAAGAAAAAGATGAAAGATTACAATTTTTAAACTATATTACCTTACAGAATTACCAGTAAGAAGGAAAGTGCATTTTACATATTCTGCATCATTTACCCTGTTTAGATGGGCCCTTCATAAAATAGACAATTGCACATTCTGGAATAACCATTGTCGTAAGTTACAATGAATGATCAGAAGAAAAGAGATTTATTGTGTTGTTACTATTAACTGAATGTGATGTGTGGGGCATTCATCCAGCATGGTTGGAGGTAAAGTATGATATGCTAAATGCTGCTTATCTGCTTGTGTGTAGGAAATGTTCTCTGAAGGAATTCTGTGAAGTTTTGAGAGCTTAATCATGGTATGAAACATAGCTGGATGTTGCTTAACTGAGAAACATACTTTTGTCAGTACTGTTTGGTAAATACCAGAGCAGCATGGTTGGTCGTAAGTTGGCAAGCTGCATTTAAGAAATAATAAAAATGCATTTTAAGTATGTAAGTATCATATGTGCATATATAGAAATCACAGACTCGTAGAATTATAGACTAGTTTGAGTTGGAAGGGACCTTTAAAGCTCATCTAGTCCAACCCCCTGCCATGAGCAGGGACATCTTCAACTCGATCAGGTTGCTCAGAGCCCCGTCCAGCCTGACCCTGAACGTTTCCAGGGATGGGGCATCGACCACCTCGCTGGGCAACCTGGGCCAGGGTTTCACCACCCTCATTGTAAAAAATGTCTTCCTTATATGTACTCTAAATCTTTTAGTTTAAAACCATTTCCCCTTGTCCTATTGCTACGGGCCCTACTCAAAACTTTGTCCCCATCTTTCTTATAAGCCCCCTTTAGGTACTGGCAGGCTGCTATAAGGTCTCCCTGGGACCTTCTCTCTTCTCCAGGCTGAACAACCCCAACTCTCTCAGCCTGTCTTCACAGGAGAGGTGCTCCAGCCCCCGATCATCTTCGTGGCCCTCCTCTGGACTTGCTCCAACAGGTCCGTGTCCTTCTTGTGTTGGGGACCCCAGAGCTGAAGGCAATATTCCAGGTGGGCTCTCACCAGCGCGGAGCAGAGGGGCAGAATCCCCTCCCTCGACCTGCTGGCCACGCTGCTTTGGATGGAAATGGCCTCCCTATGAATGCTTTTTCACTTCTGCAAAGGTTTTAGCAGTAAATAAAATTTTACTAATGCAGTAAATTCCACAATAATTTCGGACAGACCTACCTTGTTTGTATCTTTGCCCCAGATTTTGTTTAAAGTATTGAACTGTTTCTCCCAGTCCTGCCTGTCTAGTAATTTGATGTAATAATCATATGCATATTCTCCCTCTATTGCATGTCTTGGTATGGCTGTCATAAATGATGATATATATATAAGAATACATGGCAGCTTAGTAACAAAGTTCTTGTAAATAGTTTGCCCCATAGAAAATGAGTTTCAGAAATGTAATGCAAAATTTAAGAGCAGATCTTTCTTGCTGTTTCCTTTTCTTGCTGTCCCTTTGAAGCTCTTTCGCTGGTCATTCTCACTGTTGGTGCAGATAAATATACCAAGGATTCATGATGTATATGAAAGCTTTCATAACAATTAAAGGCAGCACTGAATTGGAAATTAGCATGTCAGGCATTAATAAAATATGTACAGAAAAGCACTGTACAGGTAAACTTCACTGGAACCCTTCACTTACTAAATATATCCTGGCAAATAGCTTTTGTTTCTGCTATTAAATTTAAACAAGACCTCCTAATCTGAAATCAGAAGCAGCATCTGCTGTTGCACAGCATGGCAGACAGCAGTCGGATATTATCTGTCATATTGTCATAAATGGAAGAAGAGACGTTTTGGGACCATAGCTAGGAGGAACGGCGCAGAACCGCGTCTCTTGACTTCCCACGTTCCGTCCCTGACGTGGGGTGGAAGCTCTGCCTTGACTCCGCAATCCCTGCAGCGGCTTCTGCCACATCTGCTGCATCATTCCTGGCTGTGGATGTGTTCTCCAGAAAAGTGATGGAAGTACTCTCGATTAACAGTTAGTTGTTTCAGAGTTGAAGCTGTAAATTTCTCAAAATATTCAGACAGGCCTGTATAACTCAATCTGATTTTTACCTATTCCCTGGAAAGACTGCAGCCATGTTTCGTTCTGTCAAATACACGCCACCTCTTCTAATCAGTTTGTAATGGTAGGTGGCACAAGTTGAATGAAAAGTAATACACTTAGAATAATTTAGAACTCAGAGTTCCGCTGGAGTATCTTTGTTATGCTACAGAAATATTTTAAAATTAGGAGGGACAGGAGGAAGTGCTTCCTAATCCATGACCTGGTGCCTTGAAGTTGAGAATATCTGTAATCTCTATATAAGAAGTGTGAACTATTATGTTGAAATACAAGTCTGTGTATGCCTGCGTGCGTGTGTATAGATATATATTTAAATGAAGATACTAATATTGCTACAACTAATAAACAGGAGTGAAAACAGGTTTCTTCTCTATTCTGAAATTTAGTTCTTTATGGAATCTTTCAGGTTTTGGGGGCTGGGGAGAGCACGGAATGTTTTCAGAGTTGCTTTTTAATGGATATGAGTAGTCCAACTATTATATTTTTGAGAAATCAGTAAGATAGGACCATCTGTTAATACCATTCATACAGGCTTAAAACTGTGTTGTAAACAGTAATTCAAAATGTCTGGTTTCTGCACTGATACAGACAGGGAAATATTATTTTTAGTGTAAAATTCAGTAAGAGATGAAAGGTATGTACATTACCAAATAACACTCTTACAGAAGCGATCTAGCAAAAAACTGGTTTTTTAATAGAATTAATTTATAAGCAGCATATTAAATACTTGAAAAATAGTTTGTTCTTGCAAATGTGTTCTCCCATGAATGTTCTAAATATGTGAAATGCTTGTTTTAGTAAATGATTACATTTAAATTTTCAGTCTTAGATGTTAAACTTTTTTATATTTAGTGAAACTGAACCGCTTTGGAATATGACAAGAGAGGTATTTTTTTAATACATGTGCCTCACTGAGAAAATGAGAACATTAAATTATTAATTCCACACAATCGTTTTGCATGAAAATTATGCGTGGTTCATTCCTAAATTTATCTGAAACAGTGAACCTTTGGGGAGATGTTTTTGGAACTGTCTGTCTGCAGAACGACCTCAAAAGCAGCTTGTTACTTAACTTGGCGGTATATTTATTTATACACATCTTAAAGTCCTGGTGTGGATGGAATGGTGGAGCAGATTATACATTTTGTTGTCCACTGACTTCCATTCATCAGAATAGAAATAAGGGAAGGAGGAGACCTTTGTGCTAAGATGTAAGTAGCTTTTTCATAATCATAGATGAGTTTGTAACTTCACTTTTCAGAATTGTTGGAATGGCAGTCCTCCCAGCATCAAATCATGACATAGTAATAAAATTGGCTGAGGTGGCTGCTTCACTCCTGTGGTCATTGTTCAAGCTACTCACTTTTTACTCAGCACAGAACATCCAATATTGCCAAGCCATTCCCATGGCTATTTTGCCTTTCTGGAGTTGTTGGATCTTTCTTAGTCCTTGCAGACAGCACAGTTATCCTCATGAACTTTGCACAAGTTTGGGCAATAAATATACTTGCTGAGATTCAGTTTCTTGCAAATGCCACTCACTTTGTCCTTCTCATATCCCTGCCTTCAAGGTATTTTGGTCCTTGTTATTGGGTCTGCTTGCCATTGCTAGCATGCACAATTTGGTCTCAGTTTCCCCTTGACATGAAGTGGATTTGAGAATTAGCAAATACCAAGCTATTAAATGTTCATGTGTGATACTAAATTAGAGAATAAAATAATTTGTGCATCTGAAGTAGTCACAAAAGCAAGCATATAGCTCCTAAAGAATTGCAAACCAGCACCCTTCTGCTTGGTTGTTTCATAATTCCCTGTATGAAAAAGGTGCAGTAAGTGCTTAAAAAGTATGCTGGGGATTTTACATATACTGAAGGCAGTTCAAAGTTGTGGTTTCTGTAGCAGCTATAGCCGTGCCACATTTCCTGTATGTACTAAGGCATAAAGGTTAGCATCTCTACAGTAAGACTGAATTCAGATATGCATGGATGGTGGTAGCTTCTGACGTGTTCCACGTTGTCGAATTTTGACATTCATGGCTTCCGTGTCAAGTTTTCAGATGTATGGCAGTATCTTTAAAGTAAATACTTTCATGCAAGGCAGTGAAGGGGAGCCACCTTCCATTGGAGTTGGAAGGCAGACAGAAATGAGAAAGCATCTCTGAACGGTGATCTTCTGAACGGATTGTTTCAGAATGCAGTGCTGCCTTGTAGGCGTTAACAGCCAAAAATCTTGTTGGTTTTCTGTGATAAGTTTCCTCAGTTGAGTGATTTCCAGGCTGGTGAAGTGACTGGTGCTTCTTACTGTTTCTGCTATTTTGTTCCAACTTGTCGATGTCCTGGGCTACTGGGAAGGTTAGTCTCCAACTGCAGTGAGTTTGCATGTGGCAGAACAAAGTAATGAAAAATTATAATATTTGATATGCAGGGAGACAAGTCTTGCTATAGTCTGCCAATTATTTGTCCTGTCAAATAAAAAAGTAGAGGAGAGCAGAGAGAGACCTTCTTTCTAAGTAATAGACTTACTCTTTTGTTCTATTATGTCTTTTTTCTTAGAAAAATAAAATACTAATTCTTTTGTGATTATTCTTCAGCAAATGGGAAAGAATGTTGCAATTACGTGAGAGATGGCATTGTATTATTTTAAATAAGTGTTGGAAGCTTCCTATGATTTAATTTTAATTAAATAATACATCTTGACCATGCTCTTTACTAATTGGACCACTTCTCTGTCTGCATTAGAGTTCTAGAAACTTTAAAGTGCTTAAAACTCCCATCTGCCTTCAGCCTTACATGTTTCTGTGAGGTAGTAAGACAGATGTTTCATGTGGTATCACTACACTGCTAATGCTGATATTCCCATGATTGACCTCTGCTCTTGAAATGGATCTTTTCACTCAAGTAGGTAACTGTCATGGGTGCAGGATACTGGAAAATAACTTCTTACAGTTTAGTAAAAGGAGGAATTGACTTTTTCTGAAATATATAGCAACTATTTTTTTATGTCCTTGATGCATTTTAAAGTTTAAAGGTGGCAATCTGTATTCTGTTGTGTTTAAGATTTGGAATATATTGCTATGTTGGTTTGTAAATGTATGTCTGAAGTTTCTGATGGATATATTTGAAGTTAGCTACTTATGTGTAATTGTGTGACTTTAAAAACAAACAAACAAAACCTTTAATTAGGATGCTAGGTAAGTTAAAATTTGCTTTACAGAAACTTACTCAATAATGAGAACAGTGGATACAACACATGCAGCTAGAAGGACGTTTGTTCTTTAAACATGCCAAAGCATCAGGTAGAAATTGTTTTATGATATTAGTATTAGTTTTTTCAGTGTACTGTAATCTAGGGATTTTAGAATACCGATCCTCCCATGATATATAAACGGCCGTGCCAGTTGTCATGGTGGTGTTTCGTTTGGAGAGAAAGTTTTGACTTAGTTCAGCTAGTTTGTTCTGCCAGAGAAGCCTGACTTCCACAGTGAGTATTAGATACTTTGAGACTTAACTTCCTATTTTGCCTAAAAAAGCTTTCTTAAATATGCTGTTAACACTATGCAGTCATCATAGTGTTCATCAGAATCTAGAGTCACCTTTGTGTTTGTTGAGCTCTGTGTAATGGCAACCCACTTGTGATATACTTTAGGAATAAAATTTATTAGCCAATTCTTTCTACTTGCTCTCGGACAGCTTAAAATCAAAGGAGAAATGGTTGCTCTATTCCTTAAAAACACTTTGTGATATTTTTGTCCCTACATCTTTTGAAGTATTTTCTTGCAGTTCTTCTTAAAGCATAATTCTTCGGCCCTTTTTTGTCCTGCACATACCCACTTTCACCTAGATCACTAAAAGTATTCCTGTGTTAAAGTGGTTACAAGCACCGAGGCTGCGGAAGGTTAACTCTCTACAGCGCAAGAGCCGTAGGTTCTTGGGGATAATTAGCCCAGTGTGCCTGGCAGGGGTGTTCATGTGGAGCTATAGAATAAAGTCAGTGCAAAGTACTTTTGAAAAGGGGGGAAGGATGGACTTTTTTTCCTCATGCAAAGTTTAATTATGTACCCTTGAGTAAATTAGCATATCAAGAATAACTGTATGGATTCTAAAATACAAATTTTAATTCAAGAGCACGGATGAGTGTATTTTGATACGTGGCTACCATGTTTGGGCCTTCTCAGTAAGACATCTGTTTAAATTCTCACTAAAAATGTTCGTGTGTTTGAAAAAGACACTTAAAAAATGATTAACGTGTACTAGTAAGTTGGCGTGGCTGTCCTTAGGGAAGTCTTTAAGTGTTTTGGTTGGTGGTTGTTACTTTTTTTTCTGAAGCACGCTAGTATACCATCTTTTTAGGGAAAGAAGTCCTTACAAAATCTGAACAGTATCACAGTTTGAAAGATGTCTTATCTCAGAAATTGAATACATCTTTGATGGGGGCAGGGTAGGAGGGAATTGGCAGCTTTAATTATTCTCATGTTGTTAAGATCTTAACAATTTTCACTTAAATGTGATTCTCTTGTCTTTTTAAGATGGTCCAGCTGAAGCATCTGTTACAAATGGAGGCACTGCTGCTGTCACAGCGCTGAATGATGACCTGGATATCTTCGGTCCAATGATCTCTAATCCTTTACCAGCAGCTGCTGTACCTCCTGCTCAGGTAAAATTTATTTAGTTATATGTGTGTGTAAATATGTGCGTGCACGTGCATATTTTCCTTCAGGGAATTGTTCATTCACACAGAAGGAAGGCATGCTTCTCAACACTCGTGGCTGGAGACTCTAGCCTCAATGGCTATATTTTTCTCACCTCTTCAAGCTTCCGTATTGCTTGGATATAGAATCAGGAGAGAGTGTGGTCTTCCCTTCTGATTCCCCCTGGTTATCCAGCTAAATTGGGTTCTGTCTTACCCTAGTGATGGTAGTCATGTTTTCTTTTTAATTTATGTTCTTTTGTCTTGTTCTTTTTTTAATAGGTTCTGCTGAATATATTTTTACTTTATGTTCTCAGGTTATTGGGCTTTAAGTCATACTTTTTAAGAACTCTTACTGCTTTGTGGTGCTGATAGTTAGGAAAGGCTACAGCAGATACTTCTGTCTCAGAGCTGCTAAAAAATTGGGGTCTCAAGCTTCATACTCAAAATCAGGAATGGATATCAAGAAAAGCTGATATTGCTACCTGGGCCAATCTGTCTCTTGTCTCATCTTGGAACTCGTATGCCTTTCTTTCCTCAAGGAAGGGTAGCATAACCCCTGCACCCAGCCTGCTCCCTCTCTTATAGCCATGATAGTTTGGAAGCGACCCCATTGCCGTGCCTGTTGTAGCTGAGAAGGGCAGCTTTGGGGGACATGGAGAAACTGCTTAAAGCTGCAGGTCTCTTAAAGTAGCCTCGAAGAACAAGGTGTTGGTGGTGAATGTGGCTGGTGCAGATCAGAATGCACGTGTGCAGGCTTCCTTACCCAGACTGGCTTCTGAGAGGGAGGCTTTGGAAGAGTACTCACCGAGCTAACCTCCCCATCTGTGGGGCCCTTTTAAGGTAATTCAGAAGCTTATTTTTACAGAAGACCTCCTGTCTCACTCAGCTGAACCAGAAAGAAGTGTATGTATTCTTGAATTTATGGTTTGAGACCTGTGATCTGTACTTGTTTCTCTTTATCCAGTAGTTTTCATAATATATAAAATGGAAGGGGTGATGATGGAAAAGAGTTCTGACTGAACTGGCATATTGTAATTTTGTTTCCAAATGTTCTGTTCATTATTGTGGTCACCTCAAAGCATATCCATGTTGTTCAGCAGATTTGATTGTAATTTTTATTCTTCATCCTTTACTCTCCTTTCGCCTACTTGTTGCTGAGGACTGACTTTGTGCAACATGCTAGGTAGGGTTGTAGAGACTGAAATCACATTTCTTTTTAAACATAAAACTACCAATAGCACAAGCTTCCCACCATGCCTTAAGCCACCCATAAATGGTGAGGGAAATGAGCTGTATACAGGCGTTTAGGTTTGGATGTGTTAGCTAGAATTGCAAAGGGAAGTGTTGGTATAGATTTTCTTGTCTCTTGTGGAAGTCTCTGTTGAAAGTACCAAAAGGAACAGTATCTGAGTGCTTGTTATCTGCTATTCTACTGCCCTATGTCAGAATTGATCTAGATGAACCTACCCGTAGAGCTAGATGTGAAAAGCAGTAGCCCACTTCCAGCTTCACTGAGTTTTTTTTTAATGTATCCAATTTGGGTGTGTAGATTGAGTAAATTGAAATCTAGAATGGTGAAGTTTCCGCTTGGCCCTAAAATAAACGGGCCAGTGGTAGTAACACTCGTAATGGGTAGGGTTGA
>NW_010972631.1:8683798-8711256 GCF_000737465.1 Haliaeetus leucocephalus | reverse complement strand
TCCAAGCTCAAGAGCAGTCCATCCTAATGAGCAGGAAGTCAGACAAACGATGCCAGGAGGCCTGCAGGGATGAACAAGGAGCTCCTGCCAAACTCACACACAAAAAGGAAGAATACAGAAGGTGGAAGCAGGGAGAGGTAACCTGGAAGGAATACAGAGACACTATCCAAGCATGCAGGGATGGGGTTAGGAAAGCCAAAGACCAACTGGAGTGGAATCTGGTCAGAGATGTCAAAGGCAACAGAAGGACTTAGAAGTACGTAGGTGACAAAAGGAAGAGTAGGGAAAATGTGGGCCCATTGCTGAAAGGGGCAGGCCCTGGTGACAATAGGACATGTGAACGTGAAGACCGAGGTACTGAATGTCACCTTCGCCTCAGTCTTCATTAGCAAGACCAGTCTTCAGGAGTCCCAGGCCCAAGAGACCAGGGGAAAGGCTGGAGCGAGGAAGACATACCCTTGGAGGAAGAGGGTCAGGTCAGGGAATACTTAAGCAAACTGGACATAGATCAAGGCCCTGATGGGATGCACCTACAGTGCAGAGGGAGCTGGCTGATGTCTTTATGAAGCCACTCTTGATAATCTTTGAATCATCATGGTGATTGGGAGAGGTGCCTGAGGATTGGAAGAAAGCAAATGTCACTCCTATCTCCAAGAAGGACCAGAAGGAGGACCCAGGCAACTACAGGCCAGCGAGCCTCACCTCGATCCCTGTGTGCTGTGTCCAGCTCTGGGCTGCCCAGTACAAGAGAGCCATGGACATACTGGAGAGGGTCCAACAAAGGGCCACTAAGATGATGAAGGGACTGGAGCATCTCTCCTTTGAGGAGAGGCTGAGAGAGCTGGCACTGCTCACCCTGGAGGCTCAGGGGGATCTCATTAATGTGTATAAATACCTGATGGGAGGGCGCAAAGCGGACGGAGCCAGGCTCTTCCCAGCGGTGCCCAGTGACAGGACCACAGGCAATGGGCAAAAGCCATCTGGACTGCTACAGCTGTCAGACCACCTTAAAATATTGAGGATGTCATGATCTTTACCTGCTGTTTTGCAGTCGTTTTGGCAATTAAAAGCCAAAATGTAAATACTTATTTTTAGGCTCATGCCTTAATCTAAACTTCTTGTCAGCCACGTGCTGTTTGTGTGGTCAGATGGCAAGTGTGAAGTGATGGATTCAGCTCCTGTATTTGTGGTCCTGACACATCTGACCAATATTTCACAGTGGAAACTTCCTTTGGATAGGCATTGCCTTTTATGGGTAATACATAAGCTACTGATGACAAAAATTATTTATGTTTAAACATGAAGCGTACTGGAGATGATTTCCAGTAGTTCTGAAAAATTCTGTTACACTGACATGAAACCGCTCAGCAGTATGTTCCCTAACCACCTGACGAGCGTTTAGTTTTGGTATAATGACTGGTTGAGAGCACTATGTGTAGCCTTTCTTAAAGGAAAACTATTATACGTATGCCAGGTGTGTGTTTTTACAGGGGTCTCGGATAGCGTCAGAATGTTAGATATGTGAAATCATGTCAATGTTTTTTGGTTTTTGTTTTTGCTTGAATGCCACCTGCTGTTTTCTTGCCATGTATTTTGCATTACCTTCCATTTATTAGCTGATGAATACTTCAGGGAATGCTTGTTCAGTGCTTTGGTTCCTCTCAGAATCTTCCAAAAACAAACTGAATGAAGAGACGTTAAGTGGATAGTTATCTCATGACATAAATGTAATAGATGATCAGTCCTCTGGGTCTTTGGCTCTCCCTTCTCTTCTGTGCACGCACGTAGTGATTTGCTTTATTTTGTTAAAGCACCTATAGTAACAGTATTTCATAGATTTGGAGACACTTCAAGCTGTGGTTCATCCCAGATGAAAGCAGTTTCTTTGATGCTGTTATTTATTTAAAAAAAAAACCCAAACCAAACCAACAACAAACCCAGCAGACATGTCTGCTCTTCTCCCTTCTAGAGGAAAACAAACCCCTTCCCTGCTGAAACCGCCTCTGTTAACTGGCTTTCCCTGCTTACGTGTATTTCTCCAGTCCGCTGAGCGCGGCTGTCGTACAGAGGCTGTCTGAGGCAGATGCCACGGCAGGAGGACCGTGTCAGTATGGAATAATTCAATATTGGGACTTCCTGGGTACATGCACAGTAAAACAAATACCGCTATTTAGGAGGGGCTTTTACCTGAATGTATCATTGAATCCAGCTCTGGTATTTTTGAAGACTGGTTATGCCACATGGACAAAGAGTTGTCTCAAATGGAGGGGGCTTCCTACTACCCATTAAAAAACGTCAATCTTGCTTTGCAACCAGAAATTTTTGTTAGTAATAAGCAAGAGGCAGTAGCTTTTATAATAGGTACATGAGGATGTTGGTTTTTAAGTGTACCTTGGCCAGAGAGAAGGTGTCACAGGAGCTGAACAATTCCTGGTTCTGTCTGCTCTCCCTTTGTAGTGCCACCGCCCTCCCTTTTGTTGCTTACTGCGGTCTGGTGACCTTGGCCCGCATCAGCTGTTGTATAAATGCAGGGTTTTCAGTTGCCACCGAGTTTCCATTTCTTGTTCTTTTTCTCTTCCCTTTCCACAGCAGTTTTAGAGATTTTTCACCATCAACCATGTGAACCTGCACTCCTGATGGTTTCTGGCCAATTTACTTGGTACCAGAATTGTTTTGCAGGGTTTTTTTCCCCTCCAATTTATAACACTGAGCTTTTTAGCTTTTTCAAGAGCTTTTTAGCACTTCAGGAATCCGATGTGTTTTCTGAAGCTGCGTATTGAATGTTTGTGTTGTGGTGTTTGTACAACCCCAGTGTGACCTTAGTGGACTTCTCAGCGCCTAGTCAGCAGCCTGCCAGCAAAACCAGGAAAGGTTTGGAGGTTGTTGCTTTAGGCAACAATATAGGTGTGTTACCGTATCTGCGTATGTTGTGGTGGCTTCTGTCTCTCTGACGAACTTTGGTATGCGACGACAGCAAGCGGAGGGACCTGGTTGCAGATCTAGTCCGTTCACGGTGGTAGAGCAAGGAGGATCTTCCTTCAGTGCAGGAAAGAGTCGAAACCCAGAGGTACCATGGGATTAGGCAGGTGTATGTTAAGCAGTTGGGCAGCATTTTAACTGGACTAAAATAAGGCCGTAATTTAGGTATGCATTGCGATCCTGGCTCTTTTTCAATGCCTATACAGTTGATTCGCATCGAAAGTTCCCACTGGTAACAGGATGAGTTGTGTATTTTAAGAAATACAACAAGAACGCAGCGTGTGGACTAGTTCCCTAGGCAAGCGCCCGTCTGGAGCTGTAAGTGCATGAGCAGCAAAGCAGCAGCACTGAAAGACACCTGGATGTAATCTGTTTACCCCACATTCCGGTGCAAGAGCAGTAAAAAGCCTGACAGTCTGGGCGTATTTTAGTTTTTCAGTTGTAGGCTACAGTAAGTTTTAGATAATTACGCTTTCTCAATAAATGAAATGTGCTTAAAGAACTCTAAGCCAGTTACAAACAATGTATTTTAGAAATGTTACTGCTTTAAGTAGATCAACTGAAATTCTACTTTTGCCTTTTCTCCAAAAAAACTGTTCATCTTAGTTGTACTACTATATTCCAGAGCACTTAATCTTTTGTTTTCGCTCCTCTCTAATCTATTCTGCCTATGCGAGGGTTAATGAGATGTGAATTGTAATCTCCTTATTGATTTCCTAATTATTTTTCATAATCTAACCACAGCTCATGATTTACACTTCTCACTGATGAAAAATGTAAGAGCAACAGGAGTGGATAATCTGTATGTGTGCACCCTGGAGCTGGTTGGGGTTTTAGTTTTGCGTGTTTTGTAACCTCCGTCTGGTCTTTCCATACCGTATGTACTGCTTTTTTGTCTTTGGTCATACCACAGCTTTTAAAATCCTCGTTTACCTCAAGTTAATTTCTGTAAATGAACTGGTTTTTATTTGGTTCAGGAGTGAGGATGTGCAGCAAATATTGAACATAACATCTTCTGCCGGTTTCATTCAGTAGTCTGTCCTGACCTTTATTTCCCAGAGCACTTCCACTAAACCAGCAGCTGCCACCTTGTCTGCGGCATCCGGGGATCTTGATCTATTCACTGAGCAAACAACAAAATCCGAAGAATCAGCAAAGAAACAACTCTCCAAAGACTCCATCTTATCACTGTATGGCACAGGAACCATGCAGCAGCAAAATGCTCCAGGTAAATAATTTTGTAAAGGTTTCTGTGCAGTCCTGTTTAAAGCTTTACCTAGAAGAGTTTTGTCCTACAAGTATAAAATGTAAGGTTGGGTACCCCACTGCCTATATTCAAGCAAAGATTTTTATTTTTATTATTTGTAAAAATGAGAAAATTACTGAAATGTAATACAGAAGCTCAAGAAAAAAATAGTATGTGATTTTAATTTATTTATAGCTGTTCAAATTATCAAGTATACAATTTCTGAAAGATTTGTGAATTCAGCTTCTGCCGTCTAATTCATCGCTCAAGGTCTGGGTCTCTGCTGTGCCAACAGCAGGCTGGCCGGATCAGCACAGAGCTGTCATACCTTCACTTTAGCTATGTTTGAGTGAAGACAAAAACCTCCAATACCGCGACTAAAAGACTCTGGTTCACCGCAGGGATTTGCCAAAACTCTTTTTGGCAGTTAACCTCTGGCAGTGAGTCCCTTTCCTTTCAGAGCTGTTAAGCATTTTTTTACTTTCACCAGAGACTAAATTAACAGCACTGACGTACAACTGGACAGAGTTACCCTTTAAAATCCTTTTGGTGCACTTCTGACTTATGGGGATGGGGGAGAAAAATGACAAAACGCTTTTGCTGAAGTCTTCCCTTCTCTGGTTCAGGTATGTTCATGGGGTCGTCCTCTATGCCATTTACCACACAACCATCCACTCATTTTCAAGGCTTTCCAGCCATGGGAGTTCCTGTGCCTGCAGCAACTGGGATGATGGGAAACGTGATGGGACAGTCGGTGCCAGTCATGGGACAGAGCACAGGCGTGATGGTAGGAATGGGAATGCCCAATGGATTTACTGGTGCTACACAAACTGGTGTGATGGGACTTCCTCAAAATGTCGTTGGACCTCAAGGTGGAATGGTGGGACAGATGGTCACGCCACAAAATAAGTATGGATTGCAACAAAGCCAACAAGCTCCATGGAACCTCTCTCAGGTAAAGACTTGCTATTATTCCCAGACAAGAGTGCTTTAGAAAAGCTGCTGCTTTTCGGACACAAAATGTTTGGCTGTAGTTGCGGTGTAGCCACATTACAGACTGCTGGACTATGAACTGCTCGGAGGCACCGGGAAAAAAACCCAGTGAATAATTCAATTAGATATAACTAATACATAAGCAGAGAATAAATTTTGCCAAGGTAGACCAGTTCTCTGCTTCTGTAGCTACTCTCATCCTGGCATCTGAGCTAGCCAGGTAAAAAGCTAGCTTAGCTTAGTTACAGGATACCGAGATGTAAACACAGCCTTATAACTAAAAGCAGAATTTAATTGCTTGAGGATAGCTCTTAACAATTAATACTTTTGTTTACAGACTTCAGGATAAATTTCAGTGGAATGTGTCGTGCTTTGCACTCGTAACATTCTCCTGTAGATAACTTGCTCAGGCTAATCTGTTACTTATCTGTAGCATTTCCATGCTACTTACAAATTTCTTAAACATGTTTGAAAGGTTCTCTAAAAGTGTTCCTGGAGACTTAGTGCTGTATTTGTACATTATCCAGTGAAACACTTTGAAATCTGGTACTTGAGAGGTTACTGGGGGGAGATGACAAACCTATGTGATTCCCTTGCAGTTCAGTATGGATGATAGCAACTTTTTTTCATGCTATTATTTGAATTATAAGAACAATATAATAATTCCGTGCTGCTTACTGTAGTAACTCAGGAGGTGAACCTTAGTGATGTACTTAATTGGATTATATTAATTTTTACTGTTCTGCTCAGTCCTGTGGTGTAAACATTGATGAAGGTAAGCAGCATTTCTTACATGGAAAAAACAGCCCCAATTAGAAAATACAGGCTGTCATTCTACCTTGAAAAGTAATTTTTAAAAGGTGGGAATGTCAAAATGTCAAACCAGAAAAATCTGTGGATTTACTGCTAACAGTCTTTTTCTAGGTATCTTTCAAAAGACCCGTATCAGCTTTGAAATTAAAATTGCGCTTATCAATCAAGCGTATACTAAAAGCTGGCTCATAGAACAAGCCCTGAACGAGTTTCTGTACGCCTTGCACATCAGATGTCACCAGCGTGCTGACGGTCCACAGTTTGTAGGGGAACTGTGATCTCATCTCTGGCTCCAGTCGAAAGGGGGAGAGCTTGCTTTAGTTACCAGAATAGTGTGCTTTATATAGTCTGCTTCCTAAGAGTTCTACTCCAGAAGAGATTAACAGCTAGGTAAAGCATGTGTTCGTCAGCTTTTTTTAAATTTCCACAGTCAGTAATAGGTTGGTTTTGCAGATACACGTGTGAAAGCACACAGTACTGAATTTTACCCTGAAATACTAGTTTGCAACTTAACAATTTTTTTCACCATTTTTGCTTTGCAAGCCGGTATTGTTGGCTCATGCTTACGTGAACTCTGATTTTTGCCTAATGCAGTCTCTAACCTGGATCTAATGTTGCTGGTACAACATCCCTATTCACCAGCTCTGGTTATTGATTGCTCCAAGTGCTCTTTTGCTCTCGGACTCACGAGAGGGGATATCTTTACTCTGTGCAGCTACTTTTGGCTTGTCAGTAAGTGTTCATTTTTCGGAAGGCAAGTGAGAGTAACCTGAAGAACGTTTTTACATTGCGCACCGAAAATCAGAGTGGCTAGATAATATTTGCAGAGAGTAGAAATATTTTTGCACCATGCCTGAAAGTGAATGTGTTGAATTTTGAACTCTTTCCCACCTTTAACTAGATACCGTGTTTAGTTTCATGTGAATGATTTCACCTGTTTTTAACAAATTATGGTATCTTGAGTAGATTGTTTAGCAAGAATAGTTAGATTTAGGTAATCCCCAGGTTACAAATCCACCTCATTCTTTGTTGATTGCCACCTAAATGGACAATTTCTATAAAAACTTGTGTATTAAGATCTTAGGTCACCAGAGAAATATTGCTGGAACAAAAAACATCTGGAGTTGCAAATGCAGACAAGGCTATATTATTTGGTGTTCCTTTGTTGCGGTTGCCACAGTTTTGTTGGTCAGCTTTGAAACTGTGAAAGCAAGCTCTTACTGAGACACGTGGGGCTCCTTCGTCCCACGCTCTGTAAATCCACTAGTGGAGTGTTGATTTGGACTTGACCAAGTGCTACAGCCAGTCAGCTGATGGGTAATGGCGACTGAACGGTTCCAGAAAAGCTGCTGTCTTAAAAAATGCTGAGAAACTTACACTGAGTCAATATTTAATGAGAAATATTAATTTTAGGGAAACGTACTATAACTGGGTTGCTAGCTGGGGGCATGACTGCTTTTTGGCTAGCAGCGTGCTGTGTTTCGGCACCAGTGCTAACTAGGCTCGTGTGTGTGCCCCACAGATGAATCAGCAAATGGCCGGAATGAATCTCAGCAGCTCCAGCAACGTGATGGGCTTCAGCCAGCCCCCCAGCACAGCGGCAGGGTGGACGGGAAGCTCCTCTGGTCAGACTCTCAGCACGCAGCTGTGGAAATGAAAGTTGCAATAGAAGTCTCGCCCAGAACGGCCACCTAACATTCCTTGTTCAAATGCGTTTACTTTCACTGTTCCTTCCATGTACATACTCTTTTTCTTCTTCCCCAGCTGTTCAGATTAAGAATATAACTGACTGACCGTGTTGTGGTCTATACTGATTTAAATTTGATGTAGTGAAAAGCAGATCAAGAATACATTTATACATCCTTGGCAGCGTTTTCATACAATGCATATGATTTCATAGGCCATATATTTAAGAAGCTGCTTAACCACATATTGATTTATTTTCCCTCAAAATTCTAGATCAAATGTTTGCATATAAGGGATGTAGCTATCATGTTAGTAATATCCAAAAATATGAACCCTGACCCCCCCCAAATCACCCAGTAATCCTGTAGAAGGTACTGTATGAACAAATGTTTAATCATATATAAATAGAATGTAAATGTATCACTGAGCAATGTTTTCTAGTGTATCAAACAAATTTTGTTTCATCATACATTTCACTGTGATGTTATTATGGTGTGCATAACAGGGAATACAGTTATCGAGAGAAAGATAAACCTGGATGTTGCTGTAGTTCTACAAATCAATAGTTCATTCTTTTAAAAATGAGCATTTGATCCGTTTGAGGTCGCTGTGATAAAGAATCCAATCTGGCGCTCGAGGCACGTACACAGTATTAATGCCAAGAACTAGTGGCACAGTATGTACACAAGGGAACTCAATGTGAACAGATCTATTTTTCCTTGCAGAGATATCCAGGTTTATGACAGTGATTGTGTTTACATTTTATGGTGCCTCGTAATGATAAAATGTTATTTCCCTATATTAAAAGGATAAATCCATAAATGGTTGTTGGTTTTTATTTCATTATCATATGACCTATTTGACTGCTGTTTCTTCAAGAAGTCTACTTTTAATGAAGGAAAACATGTTCAGTTTGGAGGATCCATTTATGCAAATATTTAGATCAACAGTTTGTGATTTAAAATCAGTTTATAATTACACCATTAAGCTGGATAAATACAAAAAGTATATACATAAATGATGATTTTGGAAATACTCCATTGCAGCCACGTTTCTCGTGATTATTTTTACTATGTGGAAACAGCCTTAAAACAAAGGTAAGTGTCAGTTATTAAGACGAGAGTTCAGACATGCATGCAAACAAGTTAGAACAAAGCACACCCACTTGATTTCCTTATTAGAGTATCTGACCAGTTCCTTTTGTTTCCACAGAAGTCCATCAGATGACCGTTAAAAGGTCTCACGCAGAAGTAGGCTCTTTTAACTGGCTGAACTTGAACACCTTCTGACACAGCTGTTGTGCTGTACTTCCTGGGTAACTGTGTCTCCAGATCATACCTCGATACTGACCGTGTCCAGGTGGTATTTTGGCTCATTAGCTAGGTTTACTTTTTCTGTTCGTGTGTGCCATACAAGAACCTATAAAACAACATTTGTGTTAGTACAGTCATCTATGGAGGTGATATGAAAGCGTTTTAGTAAGTGCAGAAATCAGTACCTTTGTGCAGTTGTTTGCTTTTGGCTCCAGTTCCTCCACTGTTGTTATCTGTTTCAGAAAATCAGATTCTTGCATTCCTGGTTGAGAGCCACGGCGCTTGAATACGGCTTTCGGATGCGACAGAATCACTTGAAGACTCACAGCAAATCCTTGGAGAGAGGGAGCAAAAAAAATGCTAAGAAAAACCTTCAGGCTTTACATTTTTGCGCAAGTCATGCTTAAGCCTAGAAATCTCCCATCCTCTTTTTAAAAAGGTGTAGATTTGATTATATGGATAGACAATATACTTGGTAGGTTTGTAGATCCTATCTTGTTTTGTTTTGCCCTGAAGGTGCAATTGCATTTTTTTAATTGCACCGTATTTTCAATGTGTTTAATCCATTTCCCATCATGCAGAGAATATACGCTTTTTTGCCTGAAAAGTCAGGTATTGCTAAGATCTCAGACTATCCTTTCTTTTTACTTCTAATTAAGAAATAAAACTGTATTTTAGGTAAAATAAAGTGTATAAAATTTATATTGTACAAAAACTTCTAAGTTTAAAGGTGAGAGTCAGAAAAAAAGGTTAAAATATGTTGCTTAGATGTAACAACTGTGGTCTTTAGAGATTTTTTTAGCCTTTAGAGAGTTCTGATGTTACTGTTGCTGAAAGACAAGTCCTACTCATGTTTTGCCTTGTACACTGTGTAGTTATTGTGGACTTGCGAATCGTTTTCATCAGCAGCGGTCTGCAGGACAGCCTGCAGCTGAGCTGCGCATTACACAGCGCGACTGAAAGGGCTTCATCAGTGCACATGCCTCTCTTTGCAATGTGTTCCTCTAATAACATATGTCAGGTCCCTCAAAGGGAGACTGCAAACTGAGAAATCATTAGTTTGAACAAACTCACCCTCTCTGAAGCAGCTCTCATGAGTCTCCAACTTGCCATTATTTATAGAACTCTCCAGTTTTCATTCAGCAAGGTTCAGTCTCATGTATGCTGCTTTAAGTATGACTCAAAACTCAACTGATACACTTGTAAAGAAAAATTATGTTTGTGACTCCTCATGTCTAATTGCCAAGCCTACCAAAGAAATCCTTTTTTTTGTCAGTTCAGAGTGGTTCCAGCTGTCCCTTTATGACAGCAGTAGTAACAGTTTTGACATCTGTTCTGGAAAACTGTAAGAACATTTAATTCCAAAGCCAGTATTAAAATTTTCTCATCTAAAAATGAGTGTAACTTTCTCTAGTGGAATATAAATCTATCCCCTTTTTTACTAGAATTACCTTGCTGCTGTATTTTCCTTGAATGTATCTATGGCTTTTATGGGAGCCTTTTAGAGAGGAAAATACAAGGAAGTAATTACTATATCACATGTAAAGGCGGCACACTGAAACGACTTTTTATCTTAACTATTGTGCTCTTGCTTGTAGCAAAGCACAGGAAGATACCAGAAAGTGATTTTTTTTTTTTTTTTTAACATAAAGATTTGGACACTGCAGATGAAGACTACAGGTTCGATGTAAACCGAGGTCCCAATTCACTGACAGACACAGTTGAAGAAAACACATTTCAGTTTATACATTATATCCTGCCTAAGATAAAGAAGAATAGGTGTCTGGATGGAAGGGGCTTATCCACACCTTGCAGAGTACTCTAGTGAGTACAAGACTTCCAGGAGGTGTGAGATTTTGGCTGTAGCCTGTCCTCACTCTGTGTGGTTAAAGCTCTGCAGCCTGCACCACCTGCTAGCAGCAGTGCTGGGATCCAGCTGTTCCCTGCTGCAGCTGCTGGGTTTAGGCAAGTGGTACCAGGCAAAAGAATGGCAGTTTGGACTTTTCTTCCCAGGTAGGTGTTTGTCTTCAGCCGGCGACAGGCCTTTCTTGCTCCCTGTGACTTGTAGCCTGGCTGTGAGGGAGCACAAGGTGGGCTCCATCCCAGGGCTGTTTGTAGCCACATGTAATCATTTGTGAAGAGCTGAGGTTGGGAGTTTGAACTCCCTCAGCAACAGACAGCTGCGGCGCATACAGCCAGCTTTCTGCACTTTGAAAGATGACCGTAGACTTACCACTGATGAACAAATTGGCCTGGTTCAGTTCAGTATTTTTGGGTAGGGGTTGGTTGTTTTTTTTTTCCTCAGTATAAATTTTTGGTGCAACTGGGCTTCAGTATGGTTGGTATTTTGGGCCCCTCAAACAAATGTTGGCTTTGCAAGGGAAGGCATTTTTGGAGCCCTGATCAGCTGTGTGAGCTGCTGTTTCTTTTTAAAGATATTTAAGATGTAGTTTTTAAGGTTTAAGCTGGTCATCCATAAAGGAGAAAATGAAGTAAACACCAAAGTTAATGTAGTGCCCTAGTTTTTAGAGTGGAGAAGGAATCCTATTCTAAGCAGAAGAGACAGAGTTTCTGCTGCTTATCTTGGTGTGTCTCAGCTTGGCTCCCTTGCCCCCATAGACCATACCTTAATTTCTCCTAGGTTCTGGTGTTGCAAAGCTTGCTCCTCTGCTGAGAAAATTGGATTCAGTTCTGAGGGTAGATTTCTGCTATGCACAGATCTTCAGATGTGCCATGTCCCCTGCATGTAATATGTGCCCTTGCTACCATGCTATTGCAAACTGCCATTTTAGGGCGCTATCAAAAATCCCCCATGTTTTCAGGCATCAAATAAAAGTCAAATTACTAAACTGAGTGTTGCACGTGGCAAGGACATGGACTACAGTGCACTGACTGGCCTGAGGTTTGTTTCTTTGATCAGTGGTCATGCAGTCTTTGTTTCTTAAAAGAATCCTGTAAGTCAGTCAGCCACTTGAAAAGATAAAATAGTTCAAGGAGGCTTATCTCCTGGCTGTCTAGTTCGGAGGAGATGGCTCAGGTTTTGACCAGACTGGCACTAGTAATTTCTCTCAGTAGATAATGATCCTGTAGTAATAGATGAAAAGACACTGTTATTTTGAATTCTATCCCCAAACAGGGATTAATCTGGGATTACTGTCTCCAGTGCAGCATAACTGAACAGTTCTACACACATAAAATTCTTTTACATGACTGTTATTCCTACAAGGTCATATTGGGCTTAAGTTCACATGAAATGCCACAGGGCAATTTCATAGCCGGAGTATGAAGAGGTGTTTTGGGTTTTTTGTGTTTAATGCAGGGCTGTAAATTAAATCTAATTGGCTGAAGAGCCACCTAGATAAAAATTAATTTGTTGGAGGACAAGATACCTGGGAGACACAGCAAAGATTACATCTGTGCTTCTGTCTACGAAGCTGTTTCTGTTAATTCACACCTTGACTTCTGCTAGACCAATGGCTTCTGTTAAAAGGCAGAACCATTTTTCTTCATCCGGTTAGACTGAGCCAGCCTTTAAAGATTTTGTTGCCGTGATTAATGCCTTTACTTCCTGAATGCTCTAGACAGGATACTAGCTGAAGGCAAGCTAGAAACTGAGAGCATTTATCATTTCCAGAGTGTGTAAATGAGCACCAGCTCAGTGCTGATGTTGAAATGGATATACTGGTTTCCACATAGTTCAAGGTACTACCTTTGGCTTGTTTAACATGCCATGGCTTGGGATCCATTTCTTTCAAGTTATCTTCTCCCTGTGACATACTATGTATGTGGGTTGCAGTAAGGTGGAGATGCTCAACCAGAAGTTTTTGCAGTTCACAACAAAGGCATCTGCTGACAGTTAATTCACCATGAAAGAGGCTCTCAATTTCAAACTCAGAATTCAAAATAGTTGTTACCCTTTGATGGAGGGGTGGTTGGGGTTTTGGGTTGGGGCGGGGGGGGCTGTTGAGTGTGGTGTCTGCCATAGCCACTCAAATTTTTTTTGTTTGTACTTGCAACTTCCCACAGTGGCTCTTTCAGACAAAATATGCTGTTTTACAGTATCATTAATTGACTAGCTTTTTTTCTCAGGGAACCATAAGAAAGATCCACTACAGATCTCATAACTGTAGCAAAATCCAAAAAAAAGGGTGGTTGCTCAGGCCCTAGCAGAGGAACTTGGGACACAGTGAATGAGCTCTGGACCAGAAGTCCAAAATCTGCTTGCCCAGTGATTCACAGGCATGGATTCATCTCTATGACTGAAGTAGCTGCTGGAATGCTAATGTAAAACATTCATTTGTTTTCCTGGAACAATCTTGACATTAGGAGAATCACAGTCTCACTTGTTCTCATGGGTAGCCAAAAACTCTGACACTAGGAACAAGCCAAAAATAAATCACTGACGGCATCATTTAATATAGAAGATCTATAATAAACAACACAGTGCCTACCTCAGAATCAAGTCACTTTTTGCTTACAACACCCAGTTCTCTCTCACTTTTCTTCCCTGAGGGTAAGGAAGTCTGTGTCAAACTCTAGACCTCACCTACGGTTAAAACTGAGACGGAACTTAAAAACCACCAGAACTAATTCATATGGCATGTTGGTTGCCAGACAACACAGGAAACAGCTACTGTGCTTTCTGAATGCAATTTAGCATTGGAGAATAGCAGTGTCATCCACAAACTTCTCAAAAGAAATAACCAATGTTCACTGAACTGATCGAATGGGATTGCCATGTGTGAGTACATTTCAAAGAAGAAACTAGGGAAGTTGGCCAGCTAGGTACAGTCTTTGAGCTGATCCCAAGGAAATCAGCAGGACTGGCCTCCACTTGCAGTAGGCAATTTGGGCCTGTATTTTGAAGTCTAGAATAACAAGTTTATGTGCTTAGAAGCAAGGATGCGCTTCCTCTGAACAGACACAAGTTAAATCAGTGGTCCCAAACCTTTTAAAAAGTCATTCTTTTTACACCCAGCCTCATGATCAACTTCTTGTGAAAATCACTAGAAAAGATAGTTCTGTAAACCAAAGAGAGCCTCCTTACCAATGTCTTGGGAATCAGAACATTAATTATAAACAGCTGTAGACAGCTGAGCAGTTTAATATATGCACTTATTTTTTTTTTTCCATGGTAGTATTTTCAAGAGAGAACCTTGATCTTATGTGCAGCATATGGTATAACCTAAACTGCTTGTATATTTGGCCCCAGCAGATAGCAGAATGCCAGTGATGTACTACAGCATGGACTTAGGTTTGTTAGCAAGTCCTCCAGGTCCCCAGGGGGTATGTTGGGGAGTCGGGGTGGCAAGGGTGGAAAACAGAGTGTTAACACATCATCCTGTAGACTGCACCTGTTCAGACACCTATGCAGTTCTGGATTTACAGGTTCTGTTTGTCTGTGCCCTTCCACTGTATTCCTGAGGGAAATGAAGATGCAAACTTAACATAACTTTTTACCAGCCTACACAGCATCCATTTCTCTCCTTGCTGAAATTAAAAATGTAATTTAATTTCTTCAGTTATTTTTTGAAGGCTAATAGAAGTTCTCTCACAAAGTACTAACTCCTTGTTTGTGGATCTGTAATAACTCCTACACTCTCAACGCTTGTATCTTTGTCTCTATAACCCTCCCTTCCGTGGCTTCAGTAAAAGTCTGAGCAGGTGATGCTGCTAATGGAGCTGCTATTCCCTCATGCCAGTGTTTCAGCCAGCAACTGCAAAGTGTAAACAACAACTTAAGAACTTTCCACATATCCCTCCGTGTCTGGGTTAGAGTCCCTCAGCTTTTTGCCTGCTGCTAATGAATTAGGAAGCATGCTATCATCTTTATAATGCCCGTAAGTAACCACTTCTACAGCATAGTATCAGTATGTATCTATATATCCACAGGCAGAGACTGTTAAAATGCACAGCTGCAGTCCTCAACAGGCTGCACAGGTTTGGGGATTGACATACATACTTCTCCCCTGAGGAATGCCTCTAGCTGGACACTCAAGTATTTATTTTCATGCCAGGTGATACTATTAACTTCAAATGCTTCTACAGTGCAGAAAAGTTCACCTGTTCATGTTTGTATCTTATCTTTGAGGCGTTAACAACTATTAGTTCTCCTTTACTCTTTTAAACTAATTGTACTGTAAGTAGTGTATATATTTTTAATCAAACATTTCAATCCATATAAAAATATTCTCTTGAGATGAGAAAGCACTGTCCTTTTCCCTCCCCCAAAACACACGGGTATCAGAAAAAAGAAAATGGCTGGCTATTTCTACCCTGTTCTTGCCCTTGCATTCCTACTTTTCCCCTTCCCTCTCCTTCCTGAAAACAGAAGATGCTTAAATGCAAATATCATATCATTTGCTGGGAAACCAGCTGCTGCGACATCAGAAATTGGACTTCTGCACAGTGGTGATGCATGTGGCAGTTGCGAATATATACAAAAGATTGTCTAAGCCTGGACTGACAGCAAGACAGAGCTATGTGGTGTGCTAACTTCACAGCAGAAGATTGATTAGATCCATTTTGAAGCTCTTCTGCCTTCATCTACTAGGCTATAGCTGTCAGTGATTTTTCCCCTAAGCTCAGTGTTTCAAACTATATCCATCTACAGTTATCACCGTCATTCCAAATAAACAATAAAAAATGAGTAATTTCATGATAAAGTAGCATTTTGCAACACAAGGTCTAAGAAGGGTCTGCATTTATACTGCCTGGTGTAGATTGATGACACAATGAAAGGCATGGGCCCCTTGCAAAAATTAATTGGATGAATTAATTTACAATTAACTTGTTTCAGACAAACAATTTATACAACATAAAAGCCAAGTTGCCACATAAAATTAAAAACAAGTGAAAGTAAGTTCAGATATCACCAAGCAGCAACTTGATTAGACGAGATAGGCAAGCTAAGACTTCAGGATATTTAGTGCTGAAGGGCTACATACAGCGGATGTGCTTCAGAAGTTTAAAAGCTGCCTACACCGAGCATCTGTTTCTGTCCCACTCATAAAAAAATGTAACAACAGTTATTATGAGAAACATTCATGTATCATGAAACCTGGTACTTACCTGCCATGTCAATAGCAAAGGGCCTGTCAGCTCTCCAGCCAGTGTACCAGCCAACAACTTTGCCGTTTTCCACGACTGGGCGCTCATACCGTCGTCCTCCTACCAGTCCCACGGGCCAGACCGACACTTTGCGGGTTGTACGCATCTGCAAGAGGCAGGCACAGTGTGACTGCATGCACGTTTTCCTAGTAGGCTTTTTTTGTACATGTTGGTGGAAAGCCTACACATTAATCATCAAGACTAGGTATTTAAAAGCAATTCTAGCTTACAGATTTCAGCCGAGCAGAGTAAGTATTTGAAAGCTGCATGTGCCCACTCATTTTCTGTGAAATCTCCAGCTCTCTAGCCCAGAGGCACCTCAATTCTACTGAAAACATCCTATTCATATTATTTTTTATAACAAAAACTTTAAAAGCCATGAAAAAACAGTATTTGTTTTCTTGTTTGTTTGGGTTTTCAAAGGTGTAGTAGATCTTTTTTGTCTGCAAAACTATAGCATTCTTGCAGTAAGCTTGTTTCTATAGATTGCTGACGTATCATACAAGCCCAGCAAGAGAGAATATTACAATAATGATTAACAAATACACACTTCATTAAGACAAGTACAATTACTTTGAGACTGGTAACAAATACACTGAGTACAGGAAATTGTGACACAGGACTCCTACCTGCAACATAACATACCAGATTTGTACAATAGATGCAGCTCAGATCTATTAAAGGGTCACAAAAAAAATAGATTAAGTTTAGGCTAAGCCTTTTTAACTTCTACATTTTCTCTTGGAAAGCTCTGCTAAGTTTCTGAGAAGGACAGAAAGCAGGTCAGGCAGGATGCTTCTGGTAGTTTGCCATTAGTAACAGGAGTTTTTCCCAATGGTGTAACTGTAACTAAATGCAATTCTGGAAATGTGATCCTCATCTAACCTAGAGAAATCTACAAATACTAAAAAAATTACTCTAGTAAAAAGCGTGCATGACTGGGAGTCAGTGAATCCAGTTCACTGGTTAGTAGACCATTTTCTTCAGTAAACGGGAGATAACATGACACGAACCCTGATGTGCTGATCCCCATGGGAAAATCACTGACAGTCTGGCGTGAGAACTTGAGAAGACAAGTGCACAGACACAGCAACTTGCACAATTTAACAACACCGATTCAAAAGCCACTGTTTTAACTACTGTGTTTAAATATGCTCCTATTTAAGCAAGTATTAAACTATTTCAGTGTAACATGGGCTTAATTTGATGGATTTTTAAAACAATCTCTTGTCTTCTGTTGTAGTTGAGGCCTATTCCTTAGGGAAAGGTTATCCCTTTCTCCTTCCAAGCACTCCTCTTAGCAAAAACAAACACAGTTTTACATATTTGTAACTGCAGTCCCCTATCAATAGATATTGAAGTAAAAGACAACCTTGGTTAAATATTAAACACTTCCCTCTCTTTCTGCCAAGGTGAAAGATTTATCATGCGTATCATCTAGACTCCCAGAAGATGCACCAGAAAAGAAAGACATCACGTCACTCTTGTTCACATTTCTAAACTAGAAACATCAGCAGATTCTTAGGAGAACCTTCACATAGGGAAGGCATACAATACTTATTTAAAAATCCACAAACGTGTATGTGCACACAGAAGAGAGGCATGCACCTTCTCTCTTTGTGTACCTCTAAATTTGTTTAGCAAAATTTTCTCACTTCCATCCTAGTAACTGTTGCAGCAAGTCAGACCCTCTCACTCAGCAGCAGCAGTCCATACTGTGTAAGAACAGGGTTTGTATACAATTGGCAATATAGGGATTTCTCGTGATAAGGATTCTATCCAAACCATTGACTATTTAATTGCCAGTGAGAGACTGCCATGAATCTCTCTACAGATTATTGTTAAATGTGTTTGTCTGTAACTGTTCTCCCTGCTTAAGATTATTTTTCCAATCTCTCCCACTCCTCCATTTAGGAAATGCAGAGTTAGCAATTAACTGCTTGGAAATCGGTCAAATCTCCTCATGAAGAGCTTTTAACTGTGGCTTGAATGATACATTCATTTTGCAAATTTTTCTAACGGTGATTTGTATTAACATCCAAACACATCAGACATGGACTCAGGGCATCACCCTGTTGGGCTCGTCTACACAGGCAAGTTTCCAATAGGTTTTCAAGGGCATGTTCAAGCCACATACACCCAACTGTGCTACACCAGTATTAACCACAGGACGAACACAGACACCCAGTAACTTTTTTGTGTTGCCATTAATACTTTCTGGAGGGTATGGATACCTGAACAAATTACTACTGTACTGATTTACAGCATTTTAGCTACCCTGTGCCAATTGCCTGTACCCATGGTAAACATAAAACGCCTCAAGACAAGAGCAGGCACGCTCTGACTACAAGAGGGTAGCTAATGCGCGGTAAGCCCATACCCTGCCTTTTTGCACAGTAAGCATTTGGGCAGCTGTGCTGCAAAATGAGCCAGATCACAGGAGACTTCTGAATTGGGTCAATAGCAGCCACAGCATTTATGCTAGGAGAACCAGACTGATTTACGGTAATACTTTACCATACACAATGTGTAGGAAAATCTTGTCAAGGAAAAGTATCTCACTGACCTCATGAAACCAGCATGAAATGGCCCAGAAAGTTTTAATTATTACAGTCTTGGGTCCATCTCGGTGCCTACAAGTTAAGTCAGTAAAGCCACCACACATCAGAGGGAAGTAAGTAACCCTTTACAGAGCTCTGTATTTTGTCCTTGGGTTTCTTTATTCTCACAGGTTACATTTCTAGAGAATGAAATAAGTGGGTGTCAAGAATACAGCAATCCCTTTAAGTAAAAACTGAACGAGCACATCTAGACCGGTATTTATGCTAATTCTGAAATACCTTACAGCTGCAGGATATGCTAGGCAGATGAAAGTAGGAATATTTCATTTAATCTTCTGAGAATAGCATTACTGCAGTTAACATACTGATGCGTTAAGGCTGTATTTATGTATGATGGGAAGAAAGCTATTATTTGGATTAAAAGGCCAGCTTGCATCTGGAATCTGATGCTGCTAATCATTGGGACACAAAAAGGTGATTCAAAAACATGTTAATTCTAAATAGCTTTATTGCTGTGGGTTAAACAACTGCCAAAATCCTATAACTTACAAACAGCTTCCTAAATTACTCTTCCATCTGTCATTTTAATGTGCAGTAGCACATGCTGTCTTAATACTCAGCATTTTAAGCCCTAGTAGCTTACATGAATGGTTATTCATCTTACTTACACTTAACTCTCTGTAAGTTAAGCATCTGGTCTATCCTAGTTAGACTTCTATAGTTAACAAACAGGGATAGGAACCTACTGACGCGATTCGTCCTGCCTGGTTTAGAGAGCTATCTTAAGATAGGATGAATATCCCTCTGGCAGTGCTTTTGTCCTCTTATTTACTTTGTGGTTATTTGAAAGGGGATCTTTGGCATAGGAGAAGAGTGATGTACTGGATGGAGGAAGATGAGAAAAGGACTCTGTAAGATGGTAGAACAAACCCAAATGAAGCGGGGGGGACACAAATGGTAAGGAGCAGGCAAGGAAATGACAGGAGAGAGGAGTAACAACTGACCAAAGAAATCCCAGTGAGGTGATGGGCATGTAACAGTAAATACAGTAGCAACAGAGGAACCACTAAAGAATAACAAACGAAAATGCGGAAAATGTAGCTGAGCAATAAAAGACAGTGATAAAAGCATTGCCAAAAATAGCACCTCATTAGTCAATCAAGAAAAGCTGCTTAATAGGATGCGCCAGACTGATGGATAGGGAAGATACCAAGCCAGTAACAAAATATAAAAGCCCAAGGGGAACAAAGGCAAATGACAAACAGAAGGAAACATGACCATACTTCCTACAGTGAAAAGGCCTCCAGACTGGAACAACCACCCTAGTGTTTTTGCAGCATGATGTTGATGTGTTTCTATTTGGGATTCAAAGCTCTCAGCAAATGCAGACCTCGCTGCCACACCCAGTAAGCTTTTTTTCTCTCCCCATTCTCTATCACTTCAACCCCTGTGTAATTTGTGATCTGCACTGGTCAGGCTACAGGTTATCGTCCAGGCTCACCCCCCCACTCCCCAGCACCGCAGGACACACACATTTCTATGCAAAATTCCAATTTATTATTACCAGAGATGGGATCTAGAGCTCCTTCACTACAACCCTTCCACAGGGGAAAGTGTTATGGGTTAAAGCACAAGCACAGCCAGGTTCCCTGTCAGTTCCCACACAGGCATCCTGCATTACTCACAGGTTATTTAAAGCCAAATTCTGCTTCAACAAAACTTACGTGACTGCACTACAAGACAGAGGAATAGCTCAGCTGCAACAACGCTATGCCTGTTTACTTAGGCATTAAATGGAGCTTCTGGCCCTACTTACCATTACTTCAAAGGAGGTACTGAGTCACAGAAAATCTGTGCCAGTGTTTTTTGTGGTTCAGGGACTGCGATGCTTAGGGGATAGTAACTTCAAAAAGCAAGTTTGTTGTCAGTGAACTTGACTGTAAAAGGTATGTCTCCATGGGAAAACTTGTAGAAAGGGTCTACAAATCAAAAAAATTGTCAATCATTGATTCAGCCTGCTCTGCAACCCTCACAGGTGATGTGATTTAGTGCTTCACCATCCTCACTATTAGAAAGCTTTTTTCCAAACATCTGCCTTAAACCTCCTCTGCTGACTGGTACCCAAATCTACACTGCAGGGGGAGGATACATTAACTCCCCCTTCTCTCAAGCAACATTTTACATATCGGATACAATGATTAATGCTTCTAAATTATACCAGCATCCTTGGGCACAAATGTCAATATTGCTTCCCTACAGGAGAAAACTGTACTAAATTTAACTAAAGCAGTCAGGAGCCCATTTCTCTGGATTGGGAAGACTTCCAAAACATTTGCTATTCATGTTTCCTTTTGGCCCTTCTACTTACCAATTCTTTTTCTCATCCTACTTTCTGTTATTCTACTAGGTCGGGTTCACTGTACCTCCAAACAGCCACTGACCATTTGTAATTAATTTCACAGTAACAGTATCAGTTTCACAGGTAAGAAAAAGACTGCTGTCAAACTGCAGAAACAGAGTGTTTGGTATTTTGTAACCCAGAGTCCTTCGCTTGGATAAATCTGTTTCAAACAGCTTTTTCTGTCACTGTTTCCTCTCATTTTTAAGCTGTTCCATTGTTTCTCTACCAGTCTTTTCTAATCCAGCCTCTTTAGCATAGGTATTACATGTCTACGTGGAAGGGGAATGTCAGCGTGCATTTAAAATCTGTCATGTATTCTTACATCATTTATATACTAGAAAGGTATTTAATGCACTGCTAACTCATATTTAGATCCTTTTTTATTATGAAGAAAATAACTAATGACTGCCAGCTAATATTAAATTCTGTCTAGACTACTGTTATTTTTAAGACTCCAGCAAAAACTTGATTTTTCCAACCAGCTCCAAGAGATACAATGAAAGATATCTCCATGTTTTCAAAGATAAACAGATTCACTTATACTACTTCTAAATGTTTTGCATAAAAATATCCATTAAAAAAACCACAGAAGTTAGCTTAATACAGTGTATAAAGATTAGGACAGTTATGTAAAAATTATTAAAGGAGAACTCACCCCTCCCTGGTCAAAGCTGGAATAAATACTAAATATTCACCTTTTCTGTAATATCTTTTTTTAGTTGCTCTCAAAATATTTTACAAAGATGATCATGGGGAAACTGAAGCCTGCGTGACATGTAACACCCGCAAGTATTTCTGTTCTATTTTTAATAACAAAGATTTTTTTTTCGGGCTACAAACTGTTAAAAGCCATTAGAATATCTGCTACCTTCATACACACCTTTTGGGAGAGCAAAGGGCAGGGGCATAAGAAAATGTTTTCAGTCTGAATCACTCGCACAACTTGCCCTCTGCTCTGCAGTGCCACTGTGAAAATTACCAGAGTTGGACAGCCCTAACCTTCAATGAGGTGGTCACATCCATTAGCCAAGACAAAATGTTTCATATTTTCCCCTCAGTCCTTCATGAATCTTTGTTCCCATCTGGCTGATTTGAGGATGATCCTACCTGGACAATTTAGGCCACTACATAAGCAATAGCATACCTTCATAATATTAGGGAATTTTTGTTTAATTTCATGTTTAAGTTACTCCTGTGCAGAGCAATCCAGCTGACTGTCCTCTTCACCGATCATATTCTTACCTTCTCTGTGGCTCCGTGAATCTTGAGTTACCTGCAAAGACTACCTCAACTTCAGGAGCAGGGGTTGAGCTCTCTCTCCTCCTACCTCCTTTCCAGCTTCAACTCTACCATCATAGTCAGGGCATTCTTGTGCAGGCAACAGCTACAGCAAATTGCATTCTGGTTCCCAACTCAGTGGGCAACAGGGCTAACTGCTGAGCTCTTAAAACAAAAGTTTGCAGTTTTTTTCCCTTAGAAATGACAATTCACACTGCAAGGCTGTATTCAAATTACATCTTATAGTGTGGGTTCCTCTAAGGAGACTCATTCTGCAAACCCTTGCCTTGCACTCAGACCAGATAGTGGTGTATGTCACGCTTGCATGCTCTAGGCACCCAGTGAATCTTGTTATGAAATTTTAGACACCAATGACCAAAGGGCTAGGGGTGGCAGTGAGGGAGATCATAGTTTTAAATATGAGCATTTTAATTTCACATACATCTCAGTTTAGGTGTCTGAGCAAAATACAAGCAAAGGTGACAGATATAACCTAGGCAGGAATCTCTAAAAAGCAATCCATTTCTGAATGCAGCAAGCTCGCTTTCTCACACATGTTGAAGACCTTTACTCCTGTTCTTTGTACTCCTTACACAGCTCACCCCTCACCCTCAAAAGCTTCAGGGGAGTCTGCACAATCAACAGCAGCGTGGACCTCCAACACTAGTTCCTCCAACTTGCATATGTATCCACACACGGACCAAGGAAGTGGCGGCCTTTGGCCAACTACTTGAAATACGGAAAGGGCAGAGAAAATACCCAACACGTAGAAACGCATGAATGATGTGAAGAATTAAGGGAAATGGAACTTGACTATGTCTATCATCGGTTTCAAGCACTTAGGTTAATCTTGTTCTTAAAATTTCTCTATGAAGGTGGAATGTCAGCTTTCTGTAAGGTTTTCTTTCTGGCAGTCTAAAAATATGAAATTGGCAGTTGCTAGGCATCAGTCACAATATTACAATAACTTGTATTCAGGAATAAGATGAAGCACAAACGCAACAGAAACTGTAACAGAGTCACTCCAAAAAGAACAGCCTATAGTAAAAAATAGAAGTTATGATGATTCATGTAGAAACATCTGTAAGGCATATCAAATACAGTAGTTGGGATTTCAGGCCTCTCAGTGGCTTTTTTTATGAACACAGGCTGATGTTCAACTGACAAAAGATACTTTCAGAAAGCGGACTGTTGTTTTTGATGGAGAGATGCAGATGGACCCCTCCAGGTGAACAGATCATACCTGAGCAGAAAAAATAGAAATTATTTTTGAGGTCTGGATCCCAAAATAATAAATGACAAAATACAATATGCCAGAACCACCAGCATTGAAGTAAAAGCATCGTTTTTCACCTGACCACCATTACACTCTCAAGCAGAAACACCTGGGAATAACTTAAAAGGCCACACCTCCACTCCTGCAAATATTTCTTCATGGTTGCTGCAGCCTCACTTAGTACTCTAAAGAAATGCACAATCACTAAACAAATTGGTGCTTTCCCTGAAGCCTTTCTGGGGAAGGGGAGCCTTTCATAACAAAATACTCAGTTGAGCCAATGCTGAGCAGAGAGACAAACCAGGCTCTCCACCTTACTCTAGAAAAGACAACTAAACCTGCTCACACCCTGCCCAGTTTGACTTTGAAGACATAGTTTTTCCAGTCAAAAATTAAGCTATATGCCCATATGCCATTGTACGTCCTAGGAAAAAAATTATAAACAGCACCAGGGGTTCCAGATGTACTACAGATGGTGACATTTTCCAGCAAAACACTACTGTAAACTGTCCCCCCCCCCCCCCCCGATTTCCATGAAACACATTTTGCCCACGTCTACTGAGCCCAGCTCATTCCATATCAAATATAAGTTACTCATTCCTGTAAGTACCAGACAGAAGTACTTTGGACAGAGATTAGAATTTCCTCATCAAAAACTCTCAGAAGTATCCCATGGCATTTCATGTCAAAGCACACTCCTTTTTGATCATGCCCTTACGGTTTATACACCTCCACTCACGATAAAGCCTTTGCTGATTTTGCTTTGTTAAAAAGGTTCCGTTTTCTGTAAGGGCACTAGGGAAAACCACAGCAAAGGAGCTGCCTTAAACATATTCCTTCACTGACATGCAGTTCCCTGGCACGCCTTCTGCTCCATAGTCATGCTTTTTTGACCTCTGAGCAAAACGTGCCCCTAACACCAATGCTTCTGTCATGTTGGTTTTACCGTCCTAACTAGCCTTGGTTCCCACCTTCCTAAGCCCTCACTGCTGTTACTGAAACCAACTTTGACGCAGAAGAGAGCCATTACAAACAAGACAGACCTACTATTTCATAAGCCAGCAATAGCAGACATTGCTGCTGGCAGTTTGGGACCCACACATCCCCATGCCCGTGTCAGCGACACGCTGAAAGGTGAGCCAGCCAGCACAGGATGGTGGTAGGACGAGACTTCAGAGCTCCCGTCTCGTCCCTCTACGTTTATACTACCCTCCCCAGTGAGCAGACTACAGTTCATCAGACCTCCTTTGGGATTACGTGACTGCAGGTCTGGAGAATTGTTCCTGGCAGGGTAACAAACTGAAAAGAAAAACCCTCTCAGGTATTGTTACCACCGCTTTCATGACAGGAATTACTACCAGTTTCCATCTGCACACCTCGCGTTCTGAAGCTGTTCTCTTCATGCTTGGAGAAGACAAGCATAGTTCACCCTCATAAATCAATCAATTCCGGAAGGAAAGATCAGGATTTACACAGACCCATCAAGCCAGAATCCATAAAGAGAGGAAAGTTTTTTTAACAAGAAAAACCAAACAACCCTCAAGCAGTGCCTTGACTGAAAACGAGACTACTGGTTCCCTCCAAACACAACCTCCCACTCGTCGTAAAGGCGCATTCCGTTGGCAAAGCCTGCCAAGGGACTTCCCTTAACTTTGCCAGATCGACAAGGCATTCCCCGTGTTACTACCAGCGGCATCCCAGAGACCTTGCGTACAGCTCGTTAGTGACCCCAGGAAACAGTCACGGGAACTTGCAGCGGTAACTGAAGCAAAAGCTCCTTCTCCACTCCAACAGAGCCACCTACCAACCACCACTTTTCACAGGGAAAACTCATTCATGCACCTGTGTTTGCCTGCGAACACAAGGCTCAGAATAAACACCTCTTCCCCAGAAGCTGAACCCTGATGAAAGAGAAGCCTGAGGACTGCGGAGCTGCGTGCTGGAGGTTACCATTCTTGTTAACAAAAGGAAACACAGATTGCCTGTTGTGCTTGCAATTTTCAAGGTTAACCCTTCAGACAGATTTATCCCCTTGCTCTCCTGCATTTTCTAGCCAATTAGAGAGGCAATTTGTACTTCTTTGTTTCATCACTCACAGCAATTAGAAGAATAATACAGGAAACGATAAAAGAATAAACCTGACTGAAGCCCCTTTCAGTAGCTGTGGGTCACAAGCGATATGCTTGCCAATACTGTTCCTTTAGCTTGTCCCTAATGTTGGTACTCCAAAAAAAAACCCCAAACCCCAAAACAAAAGCAGAGATTTGTCTCCAAATATCTTTTGTCCCACACTACTCACTGTGGCAAAGTGTATTTTCTGCATCAATTTACAGACTCCCCAAGATTGAATCATATTAGTTCTCTATCCCCAAACAGAGGTGGACACTCCCATCGCATCAAAGACAGGTACATGGAATTACTGTTCATTATAATGCGCTAAGCACAGCCATGAGATTTTAAGAAAATCAATTACAACAAAGGTTTAGCCTCCAGGCAAAGGTCTTCAAATTAGCAGTTTCAATGCTGAATGCCAAATGGGCAAAGGAAGTAGAGGATTCCTGCTGAACAGGGACCGTGCACCTGCCCACATACTGGAAACGCAAAGGGACACATTACAAATCTAAACACAAACTAACATAAGCATTTCTAAAATAACTTGCTCTAGGGAATTTCACATGCTTCACATTTCTGTGCATCGTGTTCATTTTAACCTACTGACTGTAATGCATGTGAGGAAGCACAATGCCTCCAAACTGCAGAACACGGGCATACACCACTAAACACAGTACCGTCCACCAGCGGAAGACATGGACCGCAGTTTATCTGAAGTCCTGTACGTTTCCTAGCTGCAGCCAGTCTACTTTTCCGTTTCCCTCCCTCGTTTCCCTGCCAAGGTTACTCTTCTAGCTGTCACGGAGGATGTACATGATCTTTCTTCTGCTGTTTTATGTCCACTTACTAAACACCCCTCCTTCCTGTCAGGGGGAACTCAGAAAGAAAGCTGGATATCCTCTCCCCCCGAGTGCTTGCCAATTCCCACCGAAAAGGAGCAAAGCCCTTCACCGGGGGGCTGCAATAAAGAACAAACCAGGTCCCCTCACAAAAGAGACTCCTGAAAGGGTGTTTAGTTACTACACAAACGATTTGCTGCTTTTAAGAGCGAAAGGCTTCAAAAAGACGGGGCAACTCCACATGAAGGAGTCGGCTGTGGATTAATTCATTCGTGCCAAGGAAAAACTGTGAAGGATGGCGACTCTTGATGTGAGTTTGCCCTACAGGGAGAGGGACACAGCCTGAAAAAGAAATATCAAAGAGCGCTTTTCATCCTAGTTTTAACAAAACCGCAGGATCCCTTATAGCAACACTAAACTTGCCTCGCTCGGCAGGAAAGCGAGAAAACAGCAGTACAAAGTTGGCGGGGGGGGTAACGTGGAGGGGAGGGAAAAGAAACTCAAAATGAAGAGAGGGGCGGTCACACACAGGCAGCCCTGGGGAGCCCGGGTGAGGGACGGGGCGCTGCAAGGCACCCGCGCCGGGAAGCAGGCTTGGTTCATCTCTGCTCGGCTTTTACGTCAGGGGCACCGAGGGTTCCGCAAAGCGGGGACGGGGCACAGCCCCGAGCAGCGAGGCGGGACGGGCGCCTGAGGTGGGGGCGAGGAGAGGAGGGAAACGGCGGGCGCCTGAGGGGAGGGCGAAAAGAGGCGGGAAACGGCAGGCGCCTGAGGGGAGGGCGAAAAGAGGCGGGGAACGGCGGGGGGCCCGGGTGTGGGGGGGGGGGGGGCCCGGGGGGGGGGGGGGGGGG
>NW_010972631.1:8661138-8682975 GCF_000737465.1 Haliaeetus leucocephalus | reverse complement strand
GTTTGGGGTTTGGTTTTTTTTTTTTTAACGGAGGAATATTTTTGAGCTCCGCAGGAGTAAGGAGTTGTAAATAAGGCGGCCGGTTGCGCGGCTCCCCTCGTTTTCCTTCGGTGTCTCTCACTCGGTGTCGACCTCCCGGCGCGCCTGCCCCTCCGCCGAACCGCGTTTTCCCCGTTTTTCTACCGTGCTGCTTCCCCGTAGATCGGACGGACTTGAGAGCTCCTTTTTAAAAAGCAGTCGTATATGAGAATTTCGTAATAATCCACCTGTCTGTGTTTCGAGACAAAGGCATTCGTCAGGTGCAGCAACACACGTGAAATGCACGCTCTAAAACCTCTTACGAACCCTTTCCTACCGCGGAAGTTTCCGACGCATTTTTCAACGCTCCCTGCTGTCATAACTAAACACTTACTTAGAGCTTGAGTTACGCTTTTAAAACTTCCATGTTGCATAAAAACACAGAGGCACAGCACTGGTATTCACAAATTACTGAATTCTCCATCATTCTCTCATTAAAACATTTACCCTTGTGTAGATCAGACGATGGTCTCGCCCACTTGTGGACTATTTGAGATCAGAAATAGAGTGATTATTCATCACTGATACATTGACTTATTGGTAGGAATAGCGCAGGTTAGAGAAATCGGTCATAGTTTTCCCACCAGCCTCCTTGGCTTAAAAGTACTGCTTTCGCTTCTGTTTTATATGCATCCTTCACATTTGCATGTGTATAACAAATGCAGATAATGTGGACACCATGTGTATCTATCATTCACATCTATCTGCAATCCGTTTGTTATTCAAAAGGATGTATTAACCCAGAGGGCTCACACACAGAAAGGACGCCGAAGTGATGTAATAGAAACTGAAATCCATGTGAAAGTGAGGGTGACACATGACCAGGCACCCAACATCTAAATGAGGAAACATCTGTGTAGCAGAGAGCTAATTAGAGTTAGCATGTTTAGT
The DNA here is from genome assembly GCF_000737465.1 of Haliaeetus leucocephalus. Taxonomy (NCBI): domain Eukaryota; kingdom Metazoa; phylum Chordata; class Aves; order Accipitriformes; family Accipitridae; genus Haliaeetus; species Haliaeetus leucocephalus. The sequence continues at coordinate 8,682,006 of NW_010972631.1, read as the reverse complement.
GGAGGAGTGGAAGGGTTGTTATGTGATTAATGAAATAGTACGGAGGAACGCAGTGAGCATAAATAGTTCAATATATCCAAATCAAAAACATCTCGGACATGAAATTACAGTTGCCCATTTTGTGCTGGTGCAGTTTATCTAGAGGACAATCATCTAAACACCGTCTCTCTCTGATGGCTGAACATACTATTGTTTTCTCATTTACAGTACAATCCTATTTACAGAGATAATTCGTTCAAATAATGCAAACATATGTATCAAAGCAACATACCAAGAAGCTATTGCCTGTTCTCATTTGAAAGGCAGTAGTCATCTGGAAATGTAAATTCAAAGCTAGTCACTTCTAGATATTACATGACACCATGTCAGGACCCTAAAAAGCTACTGGGGCAGAACCCAGAAATGGAGGATTGCAAGCTGATGTGTTTGACATTCTTTATAGCCAAAAATATTATAATATTTAAAAATACTATTTTTAGCTTTATATTCTTTTTCATCGAAAAATATTATCTCTAGTGGTCTTGCATGTCATATTCAGAGCTTAGCCTAGAAAGAATACTTAATAGTTTATGGCTATAAGACCTTAATAAAGCCAGCCCTAAGAATAGCTAAACATAATTGCAGCAGTTTAGGAAGGAACACAAACACTAACTCAGCACCGGGAAGGCATCCTGATGAACTGTTTGGTGTTCTTCCGTCTCTTTAATTGTGTTCCTGAAAGCTGGTAGCTACATGTTTCTGTACACTTGCTAACATAGTATTTACTGCTTCTAACTGTACACAAGATCTGTAACGTTAATGATATGAGACACTTGGCTGTTTGATCACAAATCGCAATAACTACATTTTTACCCCAGAACCGTTGTAACGTGTTTTCACGTGCTGCAGAACAGACTCCGGAGGTCATGAGTCAGGTACATCAGGTGTGGTATCAAATAATGCAGCAGCATTTTCTGTTAGCTTTAGGTATAGATTATCTTAGATGGAAAGGTAAAAGATAATGAAAGCACTACATACAAGCCAAATGTTATTTATTAAACTGTTGTTTCTTGATAAGCAAAGCAAAATGTTCTTCCTTTGGAGACTGGAGGAACCCAGTCAAATAACCACTCCATTTGTGGGGACAAACTGTCTACAGAGATAGTTTTTTCTGCCAAACACCTTAGCACTGCTTATTATAAAAATTGTCAGATTTGATTTGAGGCCTCAGGTGCAACTCTGAAACAAAGGACGAGTTTCTAACTTGTGATGGATGGTACCAATCATTGTGTGACTCAGGCTGTTCCTATGGTTTCACACACAATATGCATTACAGTGCATATTCTGGGTTGTATCAGAGTGTGTGGGCAGGCTTTTCTTTTCAGGATCTGGTCCAGAATTGTTTGTTTGCAGTAGTTTATGGCTTGGCTCATCTATTATGGTATTGCTGGTTGCTGTGCCTGTCCTCCAAAGATTTTTGTCAGAGATGTGTCAGGACTTGGCACCCAATTTTTCATTTGTTTTAAAAAAACCTACCTCTATGTCGGTTTCTTGCACTTCTTACCAGCGGAGGATGTCTGGCTCTGGCAGGAGAATGCTTGACGTAGTGCTAGAAAGCAGCGCGTGTGTGCAAGTGTGCATATGGGCATATATACGGAAGAAATCTCATCCCCGGGAACATTCTCTACAGGCCCACGGAGGCTTTTTTCAAATTGGAGCGCACTGCAGACTCTTCGTTTTGCGCTGGCTGGACACAGTCATAAGGAATTGCAATGCTAGCCAGCAATTGCGTGCCCCAGTTTCTTTCTTCTTCATTGGTTTCAGTCTTCCCAACATCTGTAGAAAAGGATAGGCATGACAGGAGAGTTGCTGTAGCTGTGCTGTTCCCCTTCCTCTAAAACAACTCAGTTCTTTTTGCTTTTCTCCCCCTTACCCCTTGAGGGTCACCCACCCATCAGGCAGCTCCATCTAGAGGCTTCTACTGGGACCCTGCCTACCTACCCAGCCTCTCAGCTGGACATGCCCAGGGCAGCAGGGGGGGGACGGGACAATCTGGCCAAACCTTTGCCTTGCTCCCATTTGAATTTCCCCTCAGTTTCTGAACACCAAGATTTGCTCAAGATAGGTACAACATTACAGACTGTTCTTTTTCAGATATTGGAAAGATGGTCAGACTTATGGATAGCATTTGAAATAAAGCTATTAAAATTTATTGTTTTGTAGGTTCTGCAGCTGATGGAACTATTACAGTCCTGTGGGAAGCAGAAGGAAAACCAGTTGGATAAAGATATAAAAATGTGCAATTATTTTTAACTAGTGGATAAAAAACTGCAGAGAAATAGTTTCTATTTCACATGGCTGTAATTGAATAGATTAAACCCAAGGATGGTTCATTTCTTTGGACTGTTTTGTGGTTTTCTTTCAACAGCAGTGACTGTGATAACTGAAGGTGGGTAATCAGCTCTGGCATGCAAAGGTGGCTCATCAACCTCGTTTCTGTGATGGGTAAAACCAGATACCAGGTGACTCAAATCATAGCAGGCAAAAGACTAGCCTGCCTGTCTGAATTAAATATATGCAGTGTGGTTTCTAGTGTTTGAATTTACACCTTTTGGCATTGCTCAGTCAATCAAAATGTGCGATTAGCCAGTAAAAACACATTGGGGCTGCATGTCACAGGAGTGTCAAAGAACATCCACTGTCTACCGAGCACTCTGAAGGGCACAAGCCTGATCTCAGTGGAGTCACTGCGTATCTAGAGATTCAAATGAGAACGGGTTTATTATACGTTAGTGAAGGCCCAAAAGACCGATGCTTAAGCCAGGCATCCTACAGGGAAAGCAATGTTCTGCCATCTGACAGGCACAGATCGCCACCCTAAGTGTCTGCACAGAGGTATCTTGGCATCAGCAAGGGGCAAAGAAAGGAGGAAAAAAAGGAAGAAGCAGCACAGCAAAAGCATAATTTCTGCTGTCCTCTTTTGCTCCTTTAGACTTATTTCAGCCTCATTAGATCACCTAACACTTTTTCTAAGAGAGCACATTTTCCTACACTATCCAGTTGTGGAAGCCCCCAAGAAATTTAATCATCCAACTCAGAAGTGAGGGCTCCACACTTGCACACTTGTCAGAAAAGACAACACAGGCAGTGGAGACGGGGCTGGGCTGACTAAAATAATGTATATGGGGTCTGTGCTGTTCCAGGAACAAGAAACCAGCTGCCCGAGCTGACAATGAAGAACAAGATTGCATGTTTATGTATGCACACAGGCCATTTTGAAATAATTTTCTCTAGTGCTTTGTTCCCTTTCCTAATAACCCAACTTGTTTATCACTATAGCAACCAGCAACAGATTCCTGGAAAGAATAACTGCAAATGCCCATTTGGACCATTGTGGTCACAGGCAGTTGGTAAGAGCAAGGTGTCATACCTGCCTCCCAGAGCTCTGAAATGCCACGTATGGATAGAGTGGGGTGAGGCAGGCGTGACATGGTGTGACCTAGTGCGAGGGGGACATGCAGAGCGAACAAGGCTATGCATAGCTTGACGGAAGCCGTCACAAAAATAAAAATTGTTTTAATTGAAAATAAATGCGTAAGGCAAAATAAGTTTGAAATGCAGAGCTGAATCCTCAATGCTGAAAATATTCAATTATCCCTCCGTGCCACAGGCTTCAGTGATGAAGACTGGAAGAGGTGGGAAACAGATGTGCAAAGAATCTGCTCAGGGGAGGTCCTCCAGGCGCGGGTACGGATGGAAATCAGTGCTCTCAGCAAACATCTGCTGCCAGCAAACACCTCTGAAACCTGTGCCAGTGAGGTCCTGAGCCACGTTCCAGGCGACATCTCACAACTACAGCATTTGCTCAAGGGGCAAAAGTCGGTGGGGCAGAGCAAGAGATGGAATCTCTGGAGATAACTTCCAGGGGTAACATAATTACACAGAGGGGAAAGCGCTTATTTGTTTTTCAGCCTAGAACACAGCACGCACAAAAAACCTATGTTCCAGGAATATTAGCAGAAATGCAAACTCAGGCATTCAAGAATCAGAAGTACTACAACTAAGATTGCCTGCTGAACCTTAAAGTGGTGTCTTCAAGCACTTGCCTTACGATTCAGCCTTTGTATCTTCAATCCTTTTTTAAATCTACCTTTTCAGATAATATGAAGAGATCATCCTTACGCTGTTTGGCTACCCATCCCCTGTATCCGTATAACTCATATCAGAAACCCCTGAGCTCCCCCTGAGTCCTGGCACCTGATCAGTTTGCTTATACTTTGAGTAGGCCCTGGGTATGAAAAAGTTAAAGTTAAAAGCTGTAAGGTTGAAAAAGGCTACTTGACCCTTGGTCCTGATACGAAGAGGGCTGAATGTTTTATTCCATATTTTGTTTGTAATGTAATGTTATATTAATGAGATAATGTTGTTGTAGCACCAGTGTCCTAGCATATGTCAAGCAAGCTTGTAAGGAGACAAATCTTCTAGCAGACTACATGATACAGTAAAAAAACCCCAAGCAGACAAGTGCTCAGGGATAAAGCTTTTCTTTGGGTCTGAAACAGCGACTTACTGAAATGCCCTCAGAAAAGGAACCACTCCAGGTTATTCCCTGGAGTTATTACTCATAAAGAAAATGTTTGCTTTCACCATGTTGTGATTTTTTTGTAAGAGTCTCAAGTTAATGATTTTTTTTTTTTTGTCCTTGCGAAGTCAAAAGGTCTGCTCCAGTTTCTCTTGAAATCATAAAGGAGCCTCCCACACCTTTATGTTTTAGACCTACATGAAGCCTTGTTGACAGAATTAATTGTTTTAGCATAATCAGATGTGGGCTTAAACCAGCATTGTCAAATGCAAGGAAACTTCTCGGCAAGCACGTTTTGCCCTACTTGAAGACTAAATCAGCCCTGCGTGAATCTACTATTTTTTATCTCACTGTCCAAACCCTGACCTGGGCTGACAGCAGTGACACCGAGACAGCTAGCAATCACCGTGGTAAGTGGGTACTGTATGACAGGGATTGCAAACCATCTTGCAAGGCAGCTGCGTGACAGCTCATGTTGTGAACCAGCAGACAGGAAAGTTTCTTGGTCTTGGCTGGGGACTTGGTTTCATAGTATATTTAGTTCTGGGTTGGCCCTTGCCGTATGGAAATAACTGGCTGACACTGCTCTGGTTTTTATGGAGATGTATTTTGAAAACTGGTGTTCAGAGTGCATCTCTGAGGTGATAAGTGTTTTATGGCATCTCTGAGGTGATGAATGTTTTATGGCACTGTAGTGTCTGAGCAGTTGGAGACTGGCAGATCACTTCAAAGAGCTAGGACATATACCTGCCTCCCCAAACCTCCAGGGAGTTTGGGGAGCTGGCTGGCCAAATTGGGGATATTTCCTTACCATATACTATTATATGTGTGGTATGCAGTAATTGTATAAGATTTAGGAGACATTAGGGAGGCGATGTGAAACGGCACGTCTCTGTCCCATAACCTTACAGTCCCAGAACAGCTGAGTATTTATCATGGCTAGGGGAGAGCAGGCACCTTTTCAGACCATCTCCTCCCTAAGCTCACATTTTTTTCCTGGAGACAGGCTTGCCTGTACAGATCCAACACCGAAAAGAAAGAGGAGTTTGCTGCATCCTGGTGCAGGCTGTGAATGGTGGTACTTCAAAAACAGTGAAGATGGCATCTTTGTTATGGATAAGACAGGCGGTGGAAAAAGGGTCACGCTATATCAACACCAACCAGAAACTGAGGCGCTGGGAGTGTTACTTGAAACTCTGCCTCTTTTTTTCCTCTCAAATAGACTAGACCATAAAAAGGGACAGCTGGGCTTGGTCAGCACCCAGTTGGCCTGCATGCTTCGTCAATATGTCTGTGGATCACTGCTGCCTTTCCATCTGTTCGTGGTGTCTCCTCCCACACAGAAATTCTCATTAAACCCTAGCAGTGGTCGTGATACCATAAATATACATGTTACATGGTATCCTTGCGCTGAGCTTGCAAACTCAGCCCATCATTAGCTGGGCTCAACGACACTGAAGAACTGGCTCTACGTTGGAGGTATTTGTAACACTGCCGCCGAGCCGCAGAGCTAATATATTCCTCCTTCCCTTTTCACTCACCTTCCCAGTGTTTCTTCTCTGCATTGTTCCAGCAGGATGTCCCCAGAGCCTTCCAGCTTGTCAAGTACAGCACACTGCTCTGTGCTCGAAAGCATATGGCCAACAAAACAAAGAGCTTGCAGCTGGAATTTGAATGTGGCACAAACTCAATTGCTTTAAAAATCAAGGTATGTGCTAGGAAGAAACAAGCTGTAGAAATGCCAGGCACAAAAGGTCATGTAGTCCAACCACTGATCTCAAGCCAGGAGACATTTGTCTAAACTTCCCATGATGATAATCCAGCAGCCATCAGGATAACTGTCCTGACGGTAAGAATGTTGTCCTGATTTTTAACATAAGCCTTACTTTTACAGTATGTTCACAAGTTACTGTCTCAGTGCAAATGGAGAATAACTGACCACTTTCCCATTTATAGCAACCTTTTCCACAGCTAGCAACAATAGCTGCCCTTCATCTCTGCTTTTCTACAAAAAGCATTTTTTTCCTAGAAATTCTTTTTTGAATTCATAATAAATAAAATCTTCTCATTACATCGGTGTATGTCTTAAAATGTGGACTCCAATATTGCTCTGATCAAGATCTTACCAGTGTAATGTGAAGGACAGTATTTACCACCCATGCCTTCCATACGATACTTGGAACAGTTAGATTCATTTTGTTATCTATTATAGGTCCATTTCTATGGGACTGCTCCCTAGCCAGGTATTCTGTACATAATCCTACTCCCTCCTTTCTGAAGGTGATAATAAGGCTGTCCTTCTCAGGGTTCTTCTTGCCCTTGCCCTTGTCCTTGTTCTTGTTCTTGTTCTTGTTCTTCAGGATTTCTCCCATTCCCCACAAACTCACAAAGTGCTCAGTGATTTCTGAGATTTTGTCACAGGAATGGTAATTTGAGTAATTCCAGCTCATCCAAATATTCCTTAAAAGATTCTTTTCCTGTTCTAGCCTGTTCTCTTGTTATTCATTTTAAAGATTGTTAGGCAATAGATCTTAGTTCACCATTTAGGAAGGATTATGTCATGAGAAAAGACGTTGCACATTTCAGTCTTTTTTAGGCTGTCATTTTTGTCAATCTGTTCTTAATATTCTTGTTAGTTTAATGGAATTATAAAAGTCTTCTAAAATCCCTTTTTCATTACCTGAAAACAATGGACAAGTCACGATCTTTCTCCTCCTTGATAAGTTATGATTTTGAAAACTTATTGTAAGCTGACTGTCACTCTGAAATATGATCAACAAAATGCCCCATGGGATCATTGCTGAAGGTGTGGTGGAACAAACCGCACATTTTTCACGAGCAGCTGTGATAAAATACAGCAGCAGAGACACTTTCCTTAGACTGCTGGTAAGCTCATACACTCACTTCTCTGGTGATTTGATTTGACTCTGTTTGCAGTCAATGTATGGGCGCAGGAAAAAGTGGGAATAAGACTTTGGGCAGGATGCAGGAATGCTCGTTGGATAAAACAGCAGACCAGGGATGGGAGAGGTATCGCAGCCTCCCAAATCTGCGGTACCCTGGCTGTAAGGTGGGAGGACATTGCTGCATAGATCCCAAAAAACAAGCTGCTGAATGCCTGTAACAGATTAGCGGTGTAGACCCTGGCTCTCCAAGGGAGAGGGGGCACGTCTCATACCTCAGAAGGGATCAGGAATGGGAAGAAAGGGCTCTTCTCCATCACAAGGCAAAGGATGAGGACACGCTATTATTCCCAGGAGTTCTGTTTCCAAGGACAGTTTGCCCTCAGGCACTGTTGTTTTGTTAATAAGGATGTGGCCAAGCTAAGCAATTTTCTCTAAGTCATTGTGTGCATTTCTTTCTCAAACCATGTCCATGGCAAATTATGTATAATTGGGTTGTAAGGCGCTCTGTGTCCTGCTTAATCTGCTGTTTACTGATATGCTCTTTATCAACACTGACAATTTTTTTCGTGATGATTTTGTCACCGCTAACAGAATGTAAACAGTGATTATGTAAACAGCTTGCACTCCTATTCACCATGTTCAAACACTTTGATTTCTTATCTTTTTAAGGGTGAAGGCTGGATACAGAAGCATGGTAGCATACACTGCAATTTAATAATTAGGGCTGGATTGAAGCACCATCCTGCATTAGCGATGGGCCACCCCTGCTGTGCTTTGCTGAGGCTTGCACGTAGGACTGTAACTTCAGATAGTGCTTGGGGCATATTGTCAGTGGGATCAGTCCCCTCCTTCAGAGAGCGGGGCTGTGCCAGGCATTTGTATACCAGGGGATTCCTCTGATAAACACAAGTAGCAGGTCCCGAGTAAAAATATGCCCTTATCCAACTGTGTGCGTCAATGTAATGATACTATGGTTTTCACAGACGTGAAGTCCCAAAGCATGAAATTTAGGTCTTTCCACAGCAGATTTCTTGCCCTGCAGCTTGAAATTCAGTACATATCAGTGAGATACCATATGCAGAAACTTTCATTTCTTTTCTTCCCTGGCAGGTGGAACTTTAAGGATTTGGGTTTATTATATTGTTTTAAGGAATATTATTCTTTCAGAAATCCTTGACCGGTTTTGGCATTTGAGAAGAATAAGGCATCTCATCCTTTGTGGAAAGACAAGGCAAGTAGTTGTACCTGTCACAACCTTCCTCTCAAATTACACTATTTGTGATTCTCAAGTAATCCAGTTTAACATAGTTTAGCTATTTGCCAGAAGTTTTCACTAAAGATGAGATATCGTATAATTCTCACATGGCATAGTTGAACACACCAGCTCTTCCAAACCTTCACTGACATTCTATTATGTATAGCATAAAGAGAAAAGCCTCATGAACTTGTTCTATCAGTGAATACTGGAACTATATAATTTTTTATCTATTATTTGTTCTTCCATCTTTAGTCCTGCTGTTATTCCAAAGAGGAGTGAAATTATTCCACTACTTCACAGAAATCTCTGCAGTGTAAGGTTGAAAATGACCTCAAGAGGTCATTCCATCTAATGATTTCCACACATTTTCAACCAGTGGATCAGTGCCAAAGTTCAGAATATTTCCCAGGCTACCATCCAGCTTTATTAGCACATCTTTAATGGGGAATAGCTGAATCACAATTCTGTAGGTCAATTATGAAGCACTGAACCCCAGGCCCATGGACAAGCCAGTGTCCCAGGACCTCAATATTCATATCTTGAGACCAGGAACAGCTGCTCAGTCATCTCCTTCTGTCGCAGATTCGGGTGTATACTGCTGCCACCCTTGTATTTCACACAACCTATACTTGGCTCCCCCATTTTCAAGGTAGTCCTCAGACCTGAGCAGAGAATGAGCTCTAAGCAGACAAACGGTCCTGGCAACAGCCTGCTCCCAACCACTGTCCTCCTGGAATGGCTCTCATCCTTCTCTGGTCGGGGAAGCTGACATGCACCCACCGTATAAGAGATTTTTCTGTGAAGCTGTGAGCCAGGCAGAGTCTGCCACCCCCAAACTGCTCACCCAGGTCACACTGGCTTCTTGCTGGCAGCAGGCTGGGGAAATTGTCCAAGCAATCTACGGACGGTCAGAAGAAGAAGCAGCCCTGATTTAGTCTACTCCCATCCTTGAGACAAAACCAAACAGATTTACACCATCCTCAGCTGCTCTTAAAATCTTTCAGTGTAGAGGGTGCCGGCAGTGCCTGTGGTAACCAATGCTCAGTTGTCCTTTCAGTTAAAACAACAACATCTAATCTAAACTACCTTTGCTCTTAGCAACTGAGATTACTTGTTTTCCTCCTGATTTTGGAGGAGGAGTACATATTTTGTGCATGTGAAGACTCACATCACCCTTATCTTCTTTCTAGAAAAGACAGCCTTAATTCTTTCACCCATTCCCAAGAAGTCACATTTCTTACCATTTGTGTTGGTCACCTCTGAGCTGCGTGATTCATAGAGCTACATTCTTCTAAAAATACCCAGCCTAAAAATGGAGACAGTTTTCCAGCTGAGGTCACTAGTGCCAAGCTGAGTAAAAGAACTGCTTCCTATATTTTATACCTGTTAATGCATCCCAGAAGGGCATTTGAATGTCTTGCAACAGGGCTATATTTTGCACTTTCAACTGCAATCCATTGTCATCTTCTGGATCCTTTTCTGCAGCAGAATAAAACCAAACAGATCAGAACAAACTTCTACAGGGCCCCATCTCTTGTATCATCACGTTTAAGAAACCCACTGAATGACAAACTCAAACAGTGGTTCACAATCAGTTGTACATCCCCCTCAGTTTTTGGGGGGGTCATTTTCCTTTGGCTTGCTTATAAGAACATTGTATGAGATGATTGTCAAAAGTTGTGGTATGGTCAATATAAATTCTTCCTGTCATTCTCTGTGTTTCTCCTAGGTTTCTAACCAGGTTAAGGAATTTTGTTAGAATGTTATCATGTGATTTGCTCTTAAAAATATATATTGTCTGTTTTGTTGGTTATTAAGTGACTGTTTAGTGACAGCATTTCCAGATATGGAAGCTAAACTCATACATCATTGTATGTCCCATAGATTTCTTCCTAGTCTTGCCCTTAAGATAGATTTTGTTTGAAATTTTCCAGCCATCTGGGACACCTTGTCCACCTGCAATTTTCAGAAATCATCATTAGCAGTTCAGAGGTTGCTCAGAATAAGTCCTAAAATACTCTTGGAGAAATTTCCTCAAAGCCAGCTGACATGAATACAGCTAGCCTGTCTAGATAGTCCATCCTCTGCTCTTGTGCTCTTGTTGAAATTAATTGCATGAACTATCTGGTCAAAAATAGCTTTTTTTGTGATTAATAAAGGAAAAAAAGGAACTTCATGGAAGGTCAGTCACGCATATCGCTTTTGAAATGCTATGCATATTTGGGTAGACTTTTCAGAAAACCTCATCTACAATGCAATATATAAACCCCCACGGACCAAGCACAGCACAGTGATTTCAAATTCCACCCTGAGCTCCATGTGACAAATATATTAACTTCACTATTATAACAGTTGCTGGCTAGATTAAAATGTAGAGATGGAGTCACAGTCACCAAAGTAATTCCATGAGAAGATCAGTCCTTTATAGATGACTATTTATTGTAAAGACTGAATCATTTCTCTTTCTCAGAATCCTTTAAAGGATTAAGTGTTAAATTATGTATCATTTTAAGAGCTGGGTTTGCTAGTCCTTTCTCTCCTCATAATTCATTGCCTTCACCTCTACCTGTATTTATAGCGTGCATGAATGAAGTTTGCCCAGGCAGAACATAAGATAAAAATACTTTTGAAAGCTAGTTAATATCTGTACTTGGATGCATCACGTAGCAATGATCATCCTTATTTTTTCATATTCCTCTTGTTCTTCCGGCTTTCTCTGACTGATGTCAAATTTATGCTTCTACTTTTTTTTTATGTAGAATTTTTTTTTAACTGGGCTTCTCTTTCTTATGCCAGAGTGTTTTCCTGTGATAGATGCAAAACATGCACCTGAAATCCTGGGTGTGCTCCTTTTACTCACTCATAGGCTCTCCGTACCAATGCAGATTCACCAGTTCACAATGTCAGGTCAGGTGCTAAAGGTCCTTAGAATTTCTAAATGAAATTTTTGCCATTTGGTATCTTGGTGGTAGCTTTGCCACTGATTTTAACAGGGTCAGAGCATCAGCCACTGTTTGTCCAAAGCTTTCAGTAGAACATTCCTATTGTGTAATTCATAAGACTATAAGGTAAATAAAGGCATTCATCCTCGTTTGCACACTACCTCTTTGCAGGGAACAGATAATTACACAGAATGCACCAGGATGAAGGTCTCACAGCACTGGTTGCACATAAAGAAGCTCCAGTCACAAAGAATTCATAATCTAATTTCAGACACAGACAATAAGTGACAATAGCACAGAGGTAGAAAACTAAAGGAAGCATGAGAGGTTTTGAAGCTAACTAAGATACTTCCTTCAATGCTAAATAGGCTTTTTCGTGTGATAAACAGACCTTTTCTCCTCGATAGGGAGCTACGTGCTTTTTATACCTTCTAGATATTGCTGCTCTAGACAGCAATGCAATAAAACAGGCATTTTCATTATTAAAACCTTTTCTTCAACTGCTTATAGCTTTCTGGAAATAAAACTTGCTTGCCTGATTTCTTAACATGGCAACTGGGGGAAAACAACAAAAAAGAAGCAGATGCTAAAGCGATATAAGGAACATGTACAATATTAAATAAGAACAAACAACAAAGGTTGTCCAGTCTCCTAGATTTCAAAAAATAAAGATTAGGTAGAGTAAGTATAGGGGGAGTGATGTTACTTTTCTGACAGGAGCTGCTTGCAGAAATTTTCATGGAGTAAAATTACCGAAGTGGTGCCCCCTGAATAATCTAAACAGCACTGGCTCAAGGTCCAGCCCAGAAACCCAGGAGACCCAATTGCTTTATCTGCGTCCCCTCGACAAGTAACTCTTCCCCAGTCATAGAAAAAAAAAAAATATTCAAAGACGAAATGCAAAGCTTTGCAGGGCTTTGCCTACATCTCACATCTTGCCTCCTTCAGTGAGCCCTGGCCAAAGGTGGGCTCTACAGACATGACTGCAGCTCCAGGTCCAGCTGTGCTGCCTCTTTCTTCATCACTGGTGGTGACCCAGAGGTGATGCCCAGGTGCAGAGCACTCAGACAGACATGCATCCCTGCCTAAGGGACACCTTCCCGAGGAGAAGCTTTTTCCTTTGCAATTTCCCATCCTTGTTTGCCTGAGGTTTCATTATCAAAGCTGTTCAAAATAGAGTTGTGCTCAGTGCTCTCGTTTAACGCAGAGCATAAAGGGACAACAGAATTTTATTAACCTCAAATTTAAAATGTATCTGCATCTTACCAGAAGCACTCCTACCAGTCTTAAAAATAAAAGGCAAATGGGTCCTGGGCAAGCCCACTTTCTTCTCCTCCAACTCCAGCAGAGGCTGGCAAAGAGCTCCCTCCTCTGTAGGACTTCTGTGCCCCTGCAGCTCCTCATAGCTCCACTCTTTCCTCTGACAACTGAGGACCCTCAGAGGTAACTGGCAGGCTCCCTGCATCAGCTTGCACAGGGGTTCACCTTACATGAGTTCCTTAATCCGGCAATGCAGATGATAGACTTCTACACCTGCATAAGGTTCATTGCAAGGCTGCGGCCAAAATAATTCACAGCTCTACCGTGTGCCATAGTCAGGCTCAGTTACTCATCCCAGCCTCACACCAGAGCAAGGTCTAGGGGTGAGGTGAAACCTGGAGAAAGAAAATCAAATTAAACATCCAGAGTAATAGAATTTTCTTACATTATTTTCTCCATCAAATGAAATGTCTCTATCTTCCCCAAACCGCTTTTGTCAAGTGCCCTGTCTGATTGGTGCTACAGGATTGTTTGGCATTAGCATGGTCTGAAAACACAAACTTCACCCCCTGGAGAATTTTGCTGGGAATAACAGATCTGTGTGAAGGTCTAAATCGATAGAAGTCTTTCTGAATGCATTTCCAGGAAACCTGGACACATCACCAGTGACTTTGACAAAAATACAAGGTGCCAGCCACTGTTTGGAAAGCAATTTATAGTTAAGTAATTTCAATTTCATAGCGAAGAAGGCCATATATTGAGAACCTTGTCCACTGCAGGAGGGGGAAGCTGGAGGCATTCAGGGACTGCAGAATGCTTGCACAATTTCGGGAGGAGGTTTGACAGTTATTTTTTTTCAAGTATGATTTCTGGATCCCATCCAATCCCAAATGAAAACCTTCTCCTGCCTCCCCTGAATCTCAGCATATATTCAGCTTTTGCCTACTTTTTTTTCTTTTCCTAAGGTTTATTTTCTGTCAGAAGATTATTTTTGCCTTTATTAAAAGCTTTCTTTTAGGCTATTGGGGTAGGTGTTTAAGGTCTGGATTCTGTCACTTCTTGTCTACATGTTTTCAAGTGTTTCTCCTTGAGCTTAAGCTTAACTGGAGGAGAATTAAATACAGAGGCTATACCACCATACAGTCAGCTGAAAAGCACAGCAGAGATTCTTCCCCTTTTACCATCCACTACTAAGACTAGAGCTTATGAAAGGTCTGATTCTCTTAAGGCCAATTTTATGACCCAACGCCACCTCCAAACCTTTCCTTTCAGCTGCAGCACCATCCTGCAGGCACCTAACTGGGGATGCAGCTCTGTGTGCTGAGTCAAGTGTTCGCCGGGCTCATTTTGCTCTGGCGTCTCCTTGACTGAGTAGCTCAGCAACTACCTTCAGGCCAAAACCAGCTGGGAAGGCTTAAGCCCACATTTGTCACCTTCCAGAAGCATGTCCTCTCCATGAGGATATACGCTAGTCACACCAGAAACGAGGGGAAGAAAGAAATTGTGATTTCTATACACTGACTGAAGTGACACCAGCGGGTGGACAGCAGTAAGAACAGGAATCACAGGGCCAGAGAGGGAGAAAAAATGGGATTTCATGTCACCTGGTGCTCCCTCCTGGGACAGCAGCAGGTATTGCTTGGAGTCCCCCCAGGCTATGGAAGTGCTGACCCTGTGTTTCTCCCTTTCTAAAGGTGAGGCTTTCACTAATGGTGAGGATATTAAATAAAATATACAGTCTGCTTTCTCCAGCCATTTTAATTTTTTCCCCTCAGTTTATGAACCGATGGTTCTAGTGCTTCTCTTGGGAGATGGCCCACATGTCCACAGCCTGTCTAGTGGGAGGCATCTTCTCACACCATGCCCCTTCGCATCCCTGCCCATTCCTCTCTGACCAGCCTTTCGAGGGGCTGGATGGCCAGAAGCACAGCGGAGGAGGGGGGTGACCACACCACTGGCTGCAGGGCCCACTGCTGGCACCAGGACCCACATGGCCCACCCAACTTGATGGAATCCATGTGCTTTATGAGGGGGCTCAGTTAGATTAGCAGCACAGCATGGCGCTATGATGATCTGAGGATTAAAAATCTGGCTTCACCACTACGGTGCTGTGAGCTGGGTGTTGATGACTTTAAGTGTTAATCACACTTCCTGTTGTCCAGGTTTGGTTGATACAAACTCATTTCCTTCCAGGGACCTCGTACTGGGGGCCATTGCAGCCTTGAAAACCTTAGAAAGAAACTCAAAGTGAGAAAACCCATCGCGGCAGCAGAGAAAAAAATTTGCAGGAAAATAGAGAACAGCAGCAATAAGGGCAGAAGAAAGGGAAGCAGCTCTCCAAGGCTCCCCCAGGGCACGGCAAGCTAGCAAAAATCAAAAGGAAAAACAGCATGCAAGCCCAAATCCTGCCAGTGGCAAGTCCAACAAACAGCTGGAACAAAAGGCAGCTCTTGGAAACGAAGCTTCCGCTCACCCTCACCCCTCCTTCAGAAGTATCCCCGAAACAGAAAACAAGATACCATGAAACATTAGCCAGTTCTGCTCTCATAAATATTTCTCCCTGACTTTTCCTTGGCTCTGCCTGTTCCTTTTACCCTTGGTGGACTCCCACCGAGGCCTGCTGCGCTGGGGCTGGAGCACGAGCAGGGTGTGCAGGGCCACGCTCCCTGGGCAGCCCGGTCAGGGATGGGGCTGCGAGCGCTGGGGGGGCCACAGCTTCAGCTGGCTTCCTGCATCCTTATACTCAGTTTTTCTTTCCCTCTTCAGGACAGGAGAGAGAGTATTACACATCTGGTGTTCATAGAATGGTTTGGGTTGGAAGGGACCTTCAAAGATTAGCTAGTCCAACAGGCAGGGACACCTTCCACTAGACCAGGTTGCTCAAAGCCCCATCCAACCTGACTTTGAACAGTTCCAATGTTGAAGCATCCCACAACTTCTCTGGGCAACCTGTTCCAGTGTTCCACCGTCCTCATCGTATAAAATTTCTTCCTTATATCCAATCTAAATGTAACCTCTTTCAGTTTAAAACCATTGCCCCTTGTCCTGTCACTACAGTCCTCGGTAAAAAGTCTTTCTCTGTCTTTCTTATAAGCCCCCTTTGTATATTGAAAGGCTGTGAGAAGCTCTTCCTGGAGCTTTTTCCTCCAGGCTGAACAACCCCCACTCTCTCAGCCTTTCTTCATGGGAGAGGAGTTCTAGCCCTCTGACCATTTTTGTGTCCCCCCTCTGGACCTGCTCCAACAGGTTCATGTCTTTTTTGTACTGGGGACCCCAGAACTGGACGCAGTACTCCAGGTGTGTCTCACCAGAGCTGAGCAGAGGGGCAGAATCGCCTCCCTCAACCTGCTGGCCAGGATACAATTGGCTTTCTGGGCTGCAAGTGCCCATTGCCAGCTCAAGTCCAATTTTTCATCCACCAGTATCCCCAAGTCCTTCTCTGCAGGGCTCCTCTCAATCAGTTCATCCCCCAGTCTACACCGTTATGGGAGATTGCCCTGACCCAGGTGCAGGACCTTGCACTTGGCCTTGTTGAACTTCATGAAGTTCTCACGGGTCCACTCCTCAAGCCTATCAAGGTCCCTCTGCCTGGCATCCCTTCCTTGCAGTGAATCAGCTGCACCACTGAGCTTGGCGTCACCTGCAAACTTGCTGAGGGTGCACTCAATCCCACTGTCCACGTGTGAAGTTACCCATTTTCATGTTGAGTGCAGTGTCCCATTCATACAGAAAGATAGATATTTTTACATAAATAGGACCCCTCTCCCAAATTATTTACCATCTAAAAATACAGAACTGTACAGGAAATAAGCATGGAGGCAGAAGGTTTCTACATCTAGGAAGTTCATAGAAAGAATCTCCTATTCAAAACAGAGGCACTGTTCACAGCGTTGAAAAAGGTTTTAAAAGAGCTGTGAAGGTCACTGGGAACGGTGCACCCAGCCCCAACTCTGAATTTGCAAGCCTCCCTGAGTGCTTAACATTTGTGTTTAAAGCAATTTCAAGGTGACTTTTAATTTGGCATTGCAACTATATTGTTTTAAAATGTTTTTGTAACAGAAAAATATGAAAAAAAATTTCATTGTGAAATTTTGCACCGGTATCCTTATCTTGAGATTTTCTAGTTGGAGAATTACAGCTAAGGATTACAAGCTCCCAATATGAATGCATGTTTAAGTGTGTGCATATAATATACCCACAGAGGAATACAAGGAAGCAACGTCTATTTTGGCAACCCTTGCACTTTTCAAATTAGATGCAGAAAAGTTATTCTAATTATTTAAAAGTCTCTGAGTCTCAGCAAATTTTATTGACAGAGCTTTCACTTTCAATAAAAAACAAACCTGAAATGTTTTTGCAAATGTGTTGTTTTCATCAAGATTTTTCTTTCGCTGTTATTGCCTTTTTTACTGGGCAAAAACTGTGCAGGCAGCCACACTTATGCACATCCCCATCCCTAGTCCCCTTCTTCCCCACCACAAGGTTCCTGATTTCTCCAGTATTTTTACACCCCCATCTCCTGACACACCATGACCCAGCTGCAGACAGAGCCAAGGGCAGCAGGTTAGCTTCTAAGTAAAGGCAGAGGCAGGAGGAGAGAAGGGGAAAAAGGAATTTAAGGAGGGGATTTGGGAGTGCAAAGCATGAAGCTGGAAAGACAGACAGTATGAAGAGAGCCAAGTACTGGCGAAGCAAGAATAAGATGAGCCAGGATGACTGAAGCAGAGAGGAGAGAAGATTTTGCTACAGATTGTCCTGTCATGAAATTGAAATATGGGCCTTTAAATTGCAAGGTAGGCGAGGCAGAATGAGATAAAAAGAAGCCAAGGGAGTAGTAGTGAGCAATAAGCTGTGTTTGTGAGGCACATGCACAGTAAGCGCATAAACCAATTAATGAAAGTATTACATTAGCATCTGCAGCAGGATCGTCCCTCCTCTGCACTCACACAGAGCTCTCCTGGATGCAGCCACCTCTTTCCAGGAGGGACCCGCTTGTGCCCATCCAAATTTTCCAGTGGAAGAAGTGGTACTGCTCTGGTTTTAATGAGTTCCCTAATAAAGAGATGATGACTGGCAGTGTAATTTCCTTTCTACACTTTGTGCTTTCATGACTGGAGTTTATTATTAACCTCACTACCACATTTTCTGTTATTTTACTCTGGTGGTTTAATTGTAGTTCCACCTCAGTCGTGTGCATTCGCTTTCTAATAGTCTCCTTTCCCAGACTGCTTTCATGTGAGCAGCAGGGTTTTTTTGTTAAGTACTCTGCAATGTTTTTAGTATGCATTTCTTTCTGGTTTAATCTCTCTCTTTTTTCCTCTTTGTCCGTGTATTAGTCATCCTTAATGGGGTACAGCACCTTGTGCTCTCTGACATGGAAAACAGGGACAATGTAAGCAAACATCAAGGACGAAGCATAAAAATAATGGAGGCAGTCCCTGTAAAAGGGGAATTAATGACTCAGGCAAGTAGATGCCACATGTAAGTAATTTTAAGGAAAGAAAGCATCAGCCATGCTTAGAAATGCAGATGTATTTATCGCCTTTCAGCCCCCCTGTTTAGCTGTTACTAACGGTGTGTTGAAAGGGAACAAAGGAAATTTCTGAATGCAGAAGCAGAGATGTCTTCGTGAAGTGGTCCAGGGTAATGGAAATTTAGGGCACAAGCAGCAGGCCTGATTCTTCTTTTATTAATGCTGACATAAATCAGGCGTGTATCCACTGAAGGAGTGAATGAAGTTATGCCAAGGTAGTGCTGGAGAGAAGTCGGTCAGGTCTCCCATCTCCACTCTAACACGGAGCAGCAGCCCCCTCAGGAACTGCACCTCTGCTCTCACTAAATAAAAGAAGATGGAAATAAATCTTTGTACTCCACTATAAAATACTAGGACGTGTGCACAGTCAACTCGGGGTATGTAAGTGCTAGTCAGTGGGTGCTTCTAATAATGCAAAAGAAGCAAAAGTGCAGTAACCCTAACGGTATGGTCAGTGGTTTAGTATTAAGTCAATAAAAATAATTGAGAGTCAACTCCTTATTTACAGTCTGGCGCTTTTCCAACATCAACATTTTAGGGGAGCCATACATTGGATCTAAATGAAATGTAATTTGCCAGAGTTAGTTAAAGGTCTCAAATGTGAATGAGACTCAGGACCTTTGATTTTACATCGGGGTGCATGTTTCCATCCAACGTGTTACACACAAATGCTGTTCCTCTGCAAGAAGTAAGTAAGGGCAGTCACATTAATTTGCTGAAAAATTGTAAGCAGTGCAGAAAGCCTCATGAAGCTGAAGCAAGGCTCAGAGGGGTTGCCTTGTAGCAAAGGACAAGCCTTCCCGCTGAGGGGGTTATGAGAAAGACCCCAAGCTGCCTTGGTTACGGTTATAAATACCTTCATGAGAAGAAAAACCTGGGGAAAGGTGCGATAAGAACCACAGGCAGGTGGATAAAATGGAACGAAATCAAACGGGAAATGAAGCCCATCTGAAATGGCGAAGCTGAATAGTCTGTTGATGCAGCAGAAGTGGGTGGTGAACTCTCCATTTCTGGTTATCCATGCTGGACACTGTGCAAGAAGACAAACTTTAGCAAGGCACGTGTCAAGGGTTCAGGAGAGGAGACCGTGAGTAAATTTAAGGGCTTGTATTAAATAAAGATTTGATTAGATGGTCTAACAATCTTGGCTTTAACCCCTGTGAACCGTTTGCTCTGGCTGTCCATCATGGCAATGCTCTTGGCCGGATGCCCTGGAGCAGGGCCGGTGGGTGAAGGCAAGATGCAGGCAGAGGCTGCCCGGGAGAGAAGCAGCCGTGCGTGCAGCCTCCAATGTACGTGTGCCCGGCAGTGTTAGCAAAAGCGATGCTCATGAAATCCTGCTGCAGAGGTTTGCAAAATGCGGGAGCTCCTTTGGGTTAGCTGCCTGAAGAGCTCTCCAGCCTTTTGGAGCAGGAACAGCCCCCTGTGTTTTCACAGAGCTGGGGGACGCCGGAGTACTTGGCCAGCATCATCGCAGGACCCATGGCCATGATGAAAGAGAAGTATCAGTCCCCATGTTGCACGGTGCAGTGAGGCACCAGAGCCCATCTTGGCTGATCTGAGGTCTTCAGCATTATCCGTCACACCATCCTCTGTCCTTGACTTTGTCCTTTTGAGGTGCTGGAGCGTGTCCAGAGAAGGGCAACAAAGCTGGTGAGGGGCCTGGACCACAAGTCTTATGAGGAGCGGCTGAGGGAGCTGGGGTGGTTTAGTCTGGAGAAAAGGAGGCTGAGGGGAGACCTGATCATTCCCTAAAACTACCTGGAAGGAGGTTGTAGTGAGGTGGGTGGGTGCTGGTCTCTTCTGTCAGGTGGCTGGAGATAGGATGAGAAGAAACGGCCTCAGGTTGCGGCAGGTGAGGTTTAGATTGGATACTAGGAAAAATTTCTTCACCGAAAGGGTTGTCAGGCATTGGAACAGGCTGCCCAGGGAAGCGGTTGAGTCACCATCCCTGGAGGGATTCAAAAAGTGCGTAGACAAGGCACTTCAGGACATGGTTTAGCGGGCATGGTTGACGGTTGGACTCAATGATCTTAAAGGTCTTTTCCAACCTAAACGATTCTATGATTCTATGACTTCCCCGCGATGTCTGACCGGGGAATGTCCTGCTGCTTCCCCGGAGTTACTGGGAGCCCCTTCCTCACCCCTACGGTGAGACAAAACCGAAGGGAACACAAATAAACCGGTCCAAAACAGAACCCGACCTGCAAGTCAACCATGGGGTCTGTCAGGAAGACGCGAACCGCCGGCTTGAAAATCATTTCCTCACAGCAGAACGTTAACTGCCCCGAACCGAGGCAACAGCCGCCCCCGCTGCTCAGCAGGGCCCTTAGGAAGCCCCTTACCGAGGCTCAGCCTGCGGCCCCCCCTCCCCCCCCGCAGCTCCCTTCCCCTGAGGGAGCCCGCCG
>NW_010972631.1:8549127-8661128 GCF_000737465.1 Haliaeetus leucocephalus | reverse complement strand
CCTGCCGGCCAGCGGCGGCGCCGGGGATGCGCGCTTCCCGCCGTCGCGTGGGCGCTGGGAGGGCTTTGTGGAACGAAGGGGCAAAAAATATTAAAGAGGGGGGAAAAAAGAAAAAAAAAAGGGAGTTTTCGCATAGTTTTCGCATCTGGCACACGAAAAGCGGAGCTGCGGCCGCACGCGACCTGCGCCGCCCACTCCAGTGGGGCTAACGCGGCGTGGCGGTCAGTGGAAAATCAGTTATTAATCAGTGAAGAACTATCGATTCGGCAGCTGCTGTTGCCACAGTACATCAGCTGGCAAGCGGCGAGCTGTAAAGAGCTGCCGGGAGCACCTCTGGCCCAAAGGAGGGAGTCGATCCGCGGCGGAAGGTTCAGGATATTCCGGGGTCACTGCTCAAATAGAGCAGCTCCCACTTTGCAAGAACACGCGGTGGTACGTTTCGTGTTTGTAGCTAAAGAAATTAGGGCAAATTCACTGGTGTATTGGGAAGCAGGATGGAAGACGTGGTGTACTGTCCAACTCCACGTAAAAACCTATTTTCGATGGAGGTAGGCTGATTTCCAGTCAACTCGTAGCGGACCTGAGAAATGCCTCGTTTCCCTCTGTCACAATTCAGTCAGCAAAGCAGCCTTCTCTTTTCTTTCTTTTTTAATCCAGTGGAAAAGTTCATTAAGCATTCAGCGAGATACAGTCTTCTGATCGTTTTTCTTCTATCTATAGATTAAATGTGATGGTTCACCCAGGCAGACGTGTGCTGATCTGGACCATACGGATTTGCCTATTTATTTTAGCTAGGTCTATAATGGAGATTTTTATCACCAGCTGCTGGGAATTGGGTCCTTTTTATGAAACTTGCCCAGAAACGGAACATTCCAAGGCCTGAAATTCTTTTGTAGTCTTCGTCCTAAAATCCCTGAGTAATATACTCAAGCACGTCAATGAAGTGTATCCACAATGCAGAGCTTATGCTGACATTTAACCAGGAGCACCCCAGCGTCAGCAGTGTATAATGCTGCATAATAGGAACAGGCCAGTGTTCTTTCTTACTTTTTAGTATGAAAATTAGAATTTCATGATGCAGAAGATGCTCTGATTTGGATCTGAATTCTAACTGTCCAGCAGGCAGGAGAGAGTGAAGGGTGGCTTGGGTCTATTTTAGGTACCTTTTCAATATGCACATAGTCGGTGTTACTCTGCATTTCACTGCATTTCTCTAACTGATCAAATTCTGGTTGTTTCTTCAGTCATGGTCCAGCAACACAATGAATGACAGAAGCAAAGACACGAGCTCTCACAGCTGTCATTAAGAATCACAAGTTCATTTAGTCACTGCTGAAACTTCTATCTGAAATAATCCAATACCGCACAACCATTACAGGCAACTGGAACGAGGGATAAAATGTTTCTTTGAAACTGGAAAAACAAAAAAAAAGAATTACCCTGGACCTCAATAGGAAGAGCATGGTGCATAGCTTTACTCTGGTGATCACCATCAGGAGAACATTGGAAGGTAGGTTAGATGCTAAAAGTGCTCGTGGAAGACAGCGTCCCCACTGTCACAGTCACTGCTGCCGCTATGGAGACCACAGTTCTGGCTTCATACAGCGTCACTGGCACATGCAGCCCTACTGCAAGGAAAAACTGCTCAGCTCACATGGTTTAAATCAAATTGGGATTAAAGCAATTTATTGATTTATTAGCGGCACGTATTTAACCCGCAATGAGCGAACTCTATGTTCAAGACTGAAACCAGCACCACATCAGATAAACCACAGTACTAGACACATGCAAAACGTTAATAAATGCCTGCAGATTTCTAAGCATGCTTTTATAGCCCCAACATTTAAGACCCCCCCTCCCGGGCAGTGTGGATTACACACCCCATGCTCTGTGTGTGGGTGCAGGTGCCCACGTGCAGACCCTCCTGTGGGTGCTCCCGCGGTGCACGCACCCCTGCCTCTGCCCGGCACCCCGCTAAGGCCACACATGCACCCTGAGGAGGGGGGTTGTCCCCCCCAGTGCCACCCCCCTGCTATGGGTCTCTGGCTGGGTGCCAGCTGCTCCTGCATCCCCCCGGGATGCGATGCCTGGCAGTGCCCCAGCAGGGTCGCTGCTCCTCCTCCTGCTCCAAAGCATCTCATTGTCTTTCCCTCTGCTACTTTCCCATCTGTGTCAGTCCCTCTCCAGCTTGATATTACTTAATTTTTACAAAATTTTTTTTCCACTCCTTTCTTAGAGGTTTCAGCCCTTTGGTCTCAGCCACTGTCCAAAACCAACCGGGAGTGTTCCCAGCAGTGCTGGGGTGGCAGAGAGCCTTGAACAGTTACCTTCTAGATGCCACCAAGAGAGCATCCATGGGGCTGCACCAGAGCTGATCTCAGCATCTCCTATTAGTGGATAATAGTGTGCAATAATATTGTGACTCTCAGTTTGCAGCTGTTTGAGTTTGACCAGAACATAGAAGAAGAAACAGCAATTTGGGGGGAACCTTTTCCTTCTTTTTTTTTTCCCCTGAAAAACTTTAAATGGTCCGAATTTAGCCAGCTGTGATGCTTCTCTCTGGCGGCTCTGCGGCAAAGCTTGAAGAACAGTAAAACAGGGAAGTGTAGAGAAAAATAAGTAGCAGTAGCAATATTTTCAGATGTGAGAAGGTCCTTATGACTGTAGGGGTTTAGTGTTCTCCAGCTCAGACAGCGCCGAATTGTCCTTTAGGGGAAAAAAAAAAAAAAAAGACGAAGTAAGAAAACAACCTCTTTTAAGTCCCTTCTTATATTTCACATCCACTTACATCTCCAGTTTCATAGACCGAACTAGGCAGAAATGAGCCTCGTGTCAACTTCTTCCACCCTTTGAAAGATGCAAAATGCAAAGTCCAAATAAATCAACAAAAGTTTAGACGAGAGTTGTATCTGCAAAGCAACAATGCAACTTCTTTACCTCGCTCCCTGCAGCCCTCCTGCTCTTATGTTTATGCACTATGTGAAGCTTTTTAAAGCTGACATTTGGGATTTATCCCTGGAGGATTATCTTTGAAGCAACACACCACTTCTTAGTACTTAAGATTTTTTAACATCCTGCATTCATAATTCTGAGACGCAAATAATACTATCAATATTAATGCATTGAAGACATTTTCTTCTGTACCTGAGGATATGTTACTACCAACAGAGATAAGTAGAATTTCATAAATATATACAAAAATCTTAACTTTTGTTATCATGACATGTCTTCAGTTCTGGAAGTGTAATAACACTTCAGAGCATAACATTGTTACTATCTGTAAAGGCGCCAGAAGCTACCTCTTGGGAAAAATTGACTCCATTGAGTCAAGCATATCTACTCACACCGAAAAAAATACTGAAAATATGTGTATATACACACCCACACATATCTATATCTATATATATAAAAGTGTGGTTACTCATTCAAGTGAAAAGAATTTCCTCTTGTAAAAAACTTTTAATTGACTTTCTGTGAATATTTACATAAAAAAGCATTTGTTCATTTAAGAAGAAAGAGTTAAATAGTTGTGCGAGGGTGTGCTTAGGCTTCTCTTGGCATAAAGACTTCATAGACCCTCCTTCTGCATTTAAAAGGTGCCATTTTCTCCTGTGCCTGCAGAAGAATATTGTCTTTGGTTTGTGTCTAGTCACCCCATGAAAAAGGTGAATTGCCACCCATTGTCTGTCAAAATTCCTTGGGCTGAAATGGGTCTACCGAAATCACAAGAAAATTTTGAATAAAGGTAAAACAATTACATTTAAATCCATTCATGGATAACTCATATGAAGGAAATAGGCTTCATTTAATTGTTTTCTATTGTAAATAGTGGTTCTGGTTCTGTTCTCAGTCTTGGATGTAAACCTGGTGTATCTTTACCAATCCTGCTGAAATAGTTCTAGTTTTATAATAAATTATAGAAATAATAATTGCCAATGCCACAGAAGAAAAATGTTTTAGAGGGTTAGACACAATCAGTGGTGATGAACCTGTATTCCTGTATTCTTACTTATTCCTGTACAAATGCATCTCACCTCTTTCTGTCCAAGAAGGGTGGTCTGAAAGAAGAGTGTACAGTTTCAGGATAACTGCTATGAACAATACGGGATGTAAGTGCACAGTATTTATGTTTCATAGCCACAAGTTTATGGACTCAGTGTGCCTCAAATACAACAGGCATGTTGTATTATTATGCATATAGATAAAGAATTGGGTAAGTTGCCCTAATTATTTCTCACCACTTATGTTGAGGAAGACTCTAGTGTCCCTTGCAGCAGAGTGCTATTTATGCTTCCTTTATCTCTCCACAATTTTTGTGTAACATTTGCTGTGGAGGCCTCAAGACTTTTCTTCAGTATAATTGTTAAATAATAAGTATAATTGTTATTAATTATCCAATTTTATTTTAGACATCACACAGAAGTTAATAAACAAGGGTACTTGCCAGAGATATTTTGCATTTTGACTAGAAAATAGATAGAAATAATTGATGTACTGATTATTCATTTATATATTTCAAACAGGAAGCAACAAAACTAAAGAGAGCACATTTAAAAGCTTTATTAAAGGCCCTAGGCAAAGGATTTCTTCCTGTAATGTATTTTAATATGCTAACTGATTTATGGATAATAAAGCTGCATGAGATGTTTGCAATGGAATTGGGCTCACTTGAAGTCGGTCTTGGTGTCATCACAGAACAAAGCACCCTTCAACCAAACATCACAAGCTACAGCTGTCTCACCACTAAACCATCTGTGCTGCTGAGTCTGTGACATTCCTACCTGTACAAGTCCAGAATGGCTTTTTACATCTTCTGGTCCCCCAGCACCCTGGGTCACAAATCCCCTCTGAGACTGCCTCGGCCTCACTTTGTGGCTTTTGCTGGCTCCAGTGGTCAGAAACCACCTCCTGATTTCCAGTCTAGTTTTTTTCCTGGCTGGCTTGTGCCATTTTTTTGTTGTGTCAGTATTGTATTTTATCTGACATAGCTTTTCCCTTCCTAGAGTTTACCCCCCCCGATATAGAGGAGCCTCGTCCTTCCTGAGGGTCTTGCTCAGCAAAGCAAACCAAGGTGTCCTAGTCCTCTCTACTAAATACAGTGAATAGCTCTGCTCATCCTAAAAGTTCTTTCTTGTGCCTAGTCCAGTTAAAATCCAACTTTCTTGTACGCAAGTGACTAGAACTGTATGAGACCTCAATGACAGTCCATGATTTCTTGGAGTCACCACAACATTTCACTTGCCTTTGTCGTGGCTGCAAGGCGTGGAGACATCTGTGAATACACACGTGTGCTTGTGTATATGTACAAGTGTATATATTTACATAAGTATGCATGTGCACACACACATATATATCCACACATTATTTTATGTTTGGTGCCTGCTGAGGAACTCCCAGACTACAGCGCACATTTTTATTATTATTGCTGAAGTGCATGGCCTTATGGTTAAGTTATGGTACTCCTTTGAGATTCCTCCTGTCCTCAGGACTATCTCTCCCTGTGTGACAGACAGCGTCCCCCATACTGAGGATGGTGTATGTGGCAAATTTTGTTACCACTTGTCCACTTTTTGCACTATTAATGTTGCTAAAACTAAACCAGAGCCAGTCCTTGAAAAACTTTGCTCATCATCTTCTTCCAGCTTTGTACCATCCCTTCCAACATTGTACCATCCCTTCCAGCCCACCCTGTTGACATTTTCTCTTCAAGCATCCTTATTCATGCTACATGGCTTGTACTCATTCTTCTCAAAACAAAATAATTTCCTGGGTGGCTGTATAGCAGATGTTTCACAGATGTCTAGATAAATGAGATTTTTGGTCTTAGTAATGCATAATAAGAATAGTTAAAAAATATCAATTATAGTTTCCAAGGAAGATGCTAGGCTCGTCTGACAGGTATGTTGCATTAATCTTCCATCCATCTTCATATGTTTAATTACTTTTTCTTCAAAAATTGCTCTAAGGCTGCACATACGAATCAAGTCGGTCTTGCATGCTCTGAATTGCATGCTCTAGTCTTCTCCTCTTTTGCTTAAGTTAGTTTAAGATCTCCATTCTCAGACTTGTGACTGTACGAGCCCAGTCTAGCATGGACAAACTCTCCAGTTCTGGCTATGCTGCTGATATTGAGGTGACAGCTACTTCCCTCATTGTGTTTGAGTTACACAAGAGCATATCCTTAATGTGTCTGTTGCCCATTAAAAAGCAAACAACTATCTTGATGTGGTCAAAGACATTTGCTTTGGAAGAAGCTGGAAAAAGTCCTGGTGAAGGTAACGGCTTCTGCAGGCAGGCAAGGAAAGCTGGAGGTAAGGGAAGGTGGGATGGACCAACCACAGTAGCTCTGTCATTTCTGTCTTTAAGCTTGTCATGTTAAACCTGGAATGAAAATACCTCTTTCCTGTGGTCCCCATCCCAAAGCAGTTGCCAGCTAGCACTTTTATAATTGTGCCTATGGCTGGGGCGGTTGGATGCAATCAATGCTCTGGCTTTGTCCATCATCCCTCTGCTTCCCAGACGTATAGGCTGTGCGTATGGCCCAGGAGAAGGATGTGGGTTGGCATGATGGTGCAGTTGACTTGACTACCATTGATGCAGTAGCAAATATAGTTGCTGAAGCAGTAGAAGTCCTTAGACACAGAGCAGGACAGGAGGGCTGCTGAGACTCTTTGTGGAAGGTCAGGGGAATGCATCTTTGCCCTGCGTTCCTGTCGGACCTGGACTGAAAATCATGGCCTTCGTTTCTAATGGGGACGGCATCAGCCAGTCATTAGGGTGGGACGCCGGGTCTTGGTGCCTGCTGGGTGGGGAGGATCACTGCCTCCACGGCAAGCCGTGCGGGGGCTCTGAGAAAACCTCCCCAACGGTGTCCCAAAAAGGGAAACGGAAATGGACTGAGGAATTTAAAGAGCACACACAACTGCTTCAAAAATCTTGTACCTTACTTCTAGCACATCCCTGCAGTGTCAGACGCAGCGACAGGTCTGCCTAAACTCTCTTTCATTTCCCTGTTGCAGTGTAATGAAGGTTTGCTCCCCCAATTAGCTTGTTTTTAATCCCTTTTTTAAGACGGGTATGCCTTTTTCATTTTTTTTTATACTGCTTAATAATCATGTATGTTCAGTCCCCTAGGTGGTATGTTAATTCTTTTCTTTCATCTACTTAATTAGAAGATTTTGTTCTGCATAAAATATATGAGGCAGCTGGGGCAGGGTCTTATGAACTGGTGAGCATCCAATAACTGTATTAAGCAGTTTCTTAAGGCTTTGAAATTGTCTTCAGATGGTAGCTGTTGACAAACCCTGAAGTGAAACACTACTCGAATATTCCCATTAAAACCGCCATTGCAGTTAAGTTAGCGATGCATGATTAATTGGCTTAAAAGCGATGGATTCATATGGAGTAAAATGCCTCTATGAAAATCAATAGCATGACTACAATTAGCAAGAGCATTACTTTGAAGATATTAAGGGCCACAAATCAAATTTGTCAGCTGAAGAGTAACAGTGGCTGTATATACAAACAAACAGCAGTTGTGTCTGTAACGCAGCATGAGGGTCTTATGGGTCTTTCCACATGTTCTTTCTCTTCTCTTAATAGCCACAGCAATGGGACAGCATGACAGCTACTCACAGAAAATAACAGAGTCAAAGGTGCTACTTTACTTCCACCCCCCAGGTTTGGCCAGGACCTCTTGGTCCCGGGCACGTGCTGTCACCCAAGACTGGCTCCCCTCTCTTTGCCACCCATGCTCACCCCAATTTCAGCTGGTGCTGGCAGCCTGGGCCAGCCCCACAACTGACGCAACCCCAGAGTTTCACAGGGGTCTTCCTCCTCTACCTTGAAAATCTAAAGGCTTTTTTCAGTTGTGCAAGTGTTATAAATACTGCTCCTCTCTAGTTGCATCCTCAAACTCCCTTTTATGCTGCTGCATAAAAGCCTCTCCAGGACTGAGAGTTGCTTGAATCCATTGCGAATTGTGAATGAAATACCATATTGTGGACATGTTTACAGTGGTATGCAGGAAAATGGTACAGATTTCAGAGTCTTCCTGGGATATGTGCCCTGAATTTAAAAAAAAAAAAAAAGCACCACTTGGGTGCATTTTCACGTCTTTCACTCACACAAATATGCTGAATGGTTGATTCTGTGTATCACTGCAAAAATAGAAAGTTGTCTCTCTGCTGGGGCACTATTCCTCTTGGCTTGAAGCTGACATAAATGATGACAAGAATTTTAACTTGGAAAAGAAGGGAGGTGGATGGAGGAGACTTCTTTAACATCCATACCTGGAGATCTAATATCTAAAAAGGGAAAAAATCAAATAAACAGCAATACGACAGTCTGTAATGGAAGTACAGAAGATGGGAGGATGGACAGTACGGAGAAGGAAAGTGCTAATACTGAGGAGAACAGGGAGGCTAAACAACTGCTGTATTGACCGAAATATAAATTAGCCTCAGATATAAAGGAATCGTCACTCTTTAAGGAACAGAATAAAATATTGACACTCTTCTTAAAAAAATTAGGAACTATCTGATTAAGTAAATTATCAACTAACATGGAAAAACACATGTACTATAGAAATATTAAGTTGGGATAGAGGTTCATGAATGATCCTTAAAGCTAATAGTAAGAGGGTCCTTTTGAAATTTGCTGGCAACATGAAGATGTCATCAGTATGGCAGAAGATGAGGATATCAAGCAGAAAAAACAATTATCCCAAAGAAGCAGACAATGCGATAAACTTCAGCGGAATGAAGAGCAAGATCATTTAAAGACTCGTGTCGAGAATTTGCACTAAAAACTGGGAATTTAGCAGCTGGAAATGGAAATGGGTAGAAAGCACTAGGTCACTGAGCCAGTCAGGATAAATATTGTCATCAGTGTGATCCAACCATGAAAGGCAAATGCAGGCTGAGGATATCCCTGATGACTTGTTCCCAGTGGAGCGAAAGTAACGTTCAGGCCCTTTTGTGGAAGACCATGATGAGACCTTGTCTGGAGTATTGTGCACGCTGGTGGCACCCCCATTCATGAAAGATGGAGGAGCTGCAGAGGACAGATGGTGGGATGGATGTGGGAGGGAAAGGCAGGGGCTTGGCTCTCTTAAGTTTTTCTGAAGCTGAAAAGAGAGGTAATTGTTCCCTGCAAACACAGTGTGACACTAAATTCTGGAGAAACAAGAGAAGAAAAGCTATTTAAGCCAAAGAATATCATGCACGTAGAAACAACTGGAAATACATTTAGGCAGGATTTCATAAAATGTTTCTCATTATCAGTGTATACTGAGGATCTGGAATAGGGCAGTGGTGGCATAAAACCCCGTCATCATTAAAACGAAGTTTGGTCAGCTCATGAAATAGTATAGCCAGCATATTTGGCAAGTGACTGGTATTAAAGGCTCAGGAGCTCCTTTCCAGTCTTATATTCCTCTGACTGGCACCGCTTAAAGCTGGGGATAGATAGGGAATCTCATATCCCAGAGGAGTTGACGCTGCTGGCCTGTAACACCAGGTCCAGGCTGTTATAATTGCTTAAAACTCAGCCATCCTGGTCTTCTTTCATTAGAGCTGTGGTTGTTGTGGGAATTGGAGGAGAAGCAAAATGGGTTCCACCTCGTTTATTCACAGCCCAGCTGCTGTTTATCCCCCCGAGACGAGCGCCCAGCACCCTCCTCCTGCGCCGCGTTAGCCTGGCACCTCTGTCCTCTGCTGCGTGCCCGTGCTGCAGGTAGCAAGCGTGCTTTCTGTGGAGCACGTGCTGTGCAAAGCGTCCTGGCGTATCAGACATCCCAGAATAAGCCCAATAAAATTATCCTGGAGCTAGGTGCGAGATTCAGACCTGCAAAACTCCACCTCCTCGCTGCCGGACCTCCCCAGCCCAGAGTCGGCTCCTTTGGCAGCCTCGGAGGTTTGGTTAGCCCGATGCTCAACTGCAGCAGCTCGGAGCTGCGGAGGAGGAGGGAGGGGACGATCGCAGACCCCCACGCACGGCACACACACCTGGCCTTGCCTCTGCAGCACTGCCGTCATTCCTGTTTGGCTTCTCGTGTCTTGGGGACGCGGTGATGGATGTGTTGGGCTGTCCTCCAGACACCCCTTCTTCTGCCTGTCCTTGAGGTTTAGGAGAAAAGATGCTGCATCTTCTGGCTCCGGCTCCCCCGAGCCAGACTGGGAGGCACTTCTCCCTCCAGCCCCAGCCCGCATCGCTGCTGGTGGCTAACGAAACCTGCCCGCTATTCAATGAAGCAGAAAACAGATGTCAAAGTTACGGGGGGGTGGTTTTTTTGTCTCTTCTAAGTGAATAACTGCACCGCAGGACACGGGAGGTGCAGCCATCAAGCAGGCAGAGATCCAGCAGGATTGTGCTTCTGAGCAGCTTTTTTTAAAAAACCCTCCCGTTATTGAATCCTGGGGAGGTGGGGAGGGAAGACAGAATTAATAATTTTTTGTCTCCTAGAAAAAGTGTGATTTATTATCTGAAGACAATAATTCTAACTGGTGTTATTGGTATGCGGCACGCAGGGATCTCAGTGCTAGCGCATCTTTATTAATGTTGTTATAAAAGCTTCTACTGGGATCCTAGTTATCAAATTACTCTGACAGCAATTCATCCACAAAGCCCTGTGTTTTAATTTCTCACTCTCTGAAAAGAAATGGGCTGGGTGGGTGGAAAGACTCCTATTTTCAGCTGCTTTGTCCTTTGCTTTAAAGCCTGGCACGTTGCAAGTGTAAAGGAGGAACATGTAGGATTACAGCGGGAGGAATACATCTTTGAAAAATAAATATCCTGCCATAAAGAGCATGTTACAAAGTGACAGGTACCATCTATTGATATAATGGAGTCTTTGATTCCCATAGTGCCGGCCGTTATAAGAAGCTGTACATGGGGATGTGAGCTAGAGCCTTGAAAACCCCTTTGAATAGCAGCAGAGCCACAAATAGCAGCAAGGGATTTAATGGTAAAACATTTTACAAAGATTTTGCTGTATGCGCTGTGAAACAATAGAGAGTTAATGAATTACTGGAAATGGCAAATGTCTCCTTTGATACAAATCAGAGACTGATCAGGGAAGCAGCTAATTTCTAGGCATTTTTCTTTCTTCAGCCCACTCTCCAGCCATGGTTATACACGATTGCACAGGAGGTCCAGACCCAGCAGAATTTGTGAGCAGAAATGATCAGCTAACCCAAGTAAGCAGCTGAAAAATAATACATTTTTTTAATTACTTTCTCCTGAAAAGGCTCAAAACTTTTCCAATTGCATGATATTATAGTAGTGCATCATGTGAATGTGGAAAAGTGAGTGCTGACTGAATGATGCATGAGCTGAAAGTAGAAATGGGGAATGGTGGTTGTTCTCAAAAAAACGTAGGCACACGTATGAACTTCCCGCCCTCAGCTCATTGCTTAGCACTTGTCCAGGCAAATCTGTCCTTGCATCTCTTTTATCAGGCTCTGGAAGGACAATGCATTTTCTAGATTATAGCTTTGGGGGCCAAGTCTCTCCCACATTGGTCTTTTTGTGTGGCTGGAAAACGCCATTTCAGTAACACTGTGGTGTGATGGCCCTTGTTTCCAAGGAAGACGTATTATTGCTTGCCTGGAGAACCTGCAGCCTGGGAGGATAATTCTCTTTTATTAAGATGCAGGACAATGCAACCTTTAAAACGCCCTTTAGCTTATTTGGAGGTGAAGGAGGTAGTAAGGTGTGAGCTATGTGAGACTGGCTCTTCTTGCATGACCAACACATAACACACACCTACAAGGATGTTTTACCCAGACAGAATTTTATTTCTCACACTGTCCTGCCCCAAACCTTTTTCCTTTGCAAGGTTATATAAAACCCTTCGAGTTTTCTCTGTTGAAAATGCAAAGTCTTTTAAATTCTGTTCTAATGAATGATGGCTTTTTTGCGGCTTTGCCTTGATAAGAACAAGGCGTAGGTCTCAAAACTGAGGCCAAGCTGGGGCTGTGTCGCAGCGTTCGTTGTCGATATAGTTGTGTCTGTGCTGGCATTTTGTCACCTAGGTCAGGAAGTCTTCTGCTGGCCATTGCACTAGGAGCCAGGCACTTTTCTGGCTTAACCCCGTAAACAGGCTGGCCGAAGCTGCCTCAGGACGGTACGCAAACAAAACAAACCGTTTCGGAGTTGCTGCTTGGTTGTCCCTGGTGCTCTCTTGTCCTCGTAGCTCAGCGTGGAACCGAGGTTTCTGCCAAGGTTTGGGCGGCAGGGAGCTGGAGCATCCTCAGGGTCCCTTGCCTGGGTACCGGGGAGAGCAGCACGGGGTCCTCTCCAGCCCTCCTCTTGCTGCTGGCTACCCAAGGCGACCTGCCCCTCTCCTTGATCCCTTTACTTCGGTCGAACGTCGGAACCAACATGGCTTGAACTTCAGCTCGGGGTGAGCCCAGCAGTGCAGAGCCTCGACTGACGGGCGCTGTGCTCCTGCGAGGAGGATTTTGCCTCGGAGGGCTGCGGCTCAGGTGTCCAGCATAGCACTAAGCATATTGCTGGCATTTAATAACCAAAGTAATAATTACTAGCGGTCTGCAAAGCCACCGCTGACTGTAAATGGCTGAGGAAGTAAATAAAAGCATAGGGGCAGTAACGCTGCGGTGTACAGAGGCTGTATGCGGAACAATACAAGCACCACTCAGGCTTTAAAACCTTTTATCATGGCAGCAAGAATGGTCGTCTTGTCAACACACTTTCTGCTCTTAATTGCGTAACTGGAGAAGAGAAAGATTAAAAGAAATTTTTACATGTATGACTCAGACCTGCGCTGCCCAGCTTTTTGTAAGTAGCCTGCGGCTTGGGTCTCTGTTAGAGACTTGTATCGCTGTGAGGCATATAAGCAACAGGAACGGGCTGCTGCGTGTGTTTTGATCCTGGCATAACTCCGTATTGTGTAAAAACTGTTAAGGGAAATGAAATCAAAAGACCACCCATAGGAGCGCAAGGCAACGTTACTGCGCGGTCCTGGGAGGTGACGGGCGGGAACAGAGTTTTTCGGAAGAGCCGCAGCGCTTCGTTGCAGGGCACGGGGAGATGGAAATGCAGGTTGGTTCAACAGCTCTCTGCAATTAATTCCCCTCATACAAAGGGAAAGCAAGAAAACTGGAAATAAGGTAGTGAACAAGGATCCCTGCAGCGAGCAGTACGTTAGAAATCACAGCCAGCCAGTGACTGGAAAGCTTATAGTATCCAAATGGGAATAAATAATTTAGAAAGACACATATTAAAGACTGAATTTCTCTCCCAGGCTCAGACAGATGGACTTTTTCCCTTGGGTAGATAATTTCTGTCTCTTTTAACAAAGTGCAGCTCCATCCAGCATTTCAGCAAAAGGTAACACCAGACCCACAGAGCTTTTTGTCTTTTCAGCAGCCAATGCTTCACACATACAAAATAAAGATAATATTGAATTAACCTCACCTGTAGTAGAGCGTGTGTAAGCAGGCATGCTTTAGCTGCCTACCTAGAGAAAACTGATGGCTTTTTTTCAGGATGAAAAAGTATCTAATAAAACAAGTGCACTGGCTTGTGCCTTGCTGTTAGTTACATGGCAGCCCAGGTCAAGTCCCTCCTGCCATCACCGCTGCCTCTAGCTTAACTCAAGATCCCCCCATCACTAAGGGATGACAGAGCATACATCAGGAAGTGCAGTTTCTTTCCCCAAAGTTTCAGTCTGTCTACAATATAATAGAGTTACAAGCTACTTTTCTGCAGCGGAATTGTTTTTCCTGGGCTACACACATTAGTAGCTGCAGCAAGTGCTGCCAAATGAAGAGATTGGGGAAAAAAATCAGTGAATGCCAAGCAATCCATCTTGAAAAGGCACCTGCACATAGGAAAGGAAAGAAAGGATCCAAGAGTGCCTGAAAGTTAAATTTCACCAAGGGGGAAGGCAACACGTAGAGTTTCAGTAGGCACTTCCCTCTGCCCTGGTTCTCTTCTTTCCCTCTTCACTTCATTTGCCTTTTATACGCCTTTCCACCTGCCCTTCCCTTTCACTTTCCTTCTTCCCTTCCAGTCATTGCTCTTAAAATAACAACCACAGTAACGAGAAAAGTAAGAACAAGAGGAAAAGAAGTACTCCTGGAAAAGAAGTAGGATTTGCCTCGTGCTGTAGCTCATGGCCACGTTCAGCACTGGTCTGGGCTTCTCCAGCTGGGGCAGGACACTGGTGGCACTGGCCAGCCGCACAGCACGCTCCCATTTACCAGGGCTCTTAGGCACTGCTGTAGTAAGCACAGAGGTTGTTTTTTATGCATTATCTCCTTCCCACTTGAAACACATCCCATCTCAAAGGCTCTGTTCCCATTCTTCCGGGAAGTCGAATCCCACGTTGCCTCCTGTCATCCGGCGATGATTGTCATCTGACCATGAGTGGAAGTTGCAGGGTTACTCAAGATCCTGGGAAAGCAAGGAGAGGAGCAGAGGCACTGAGGGTTAAACGAACGATGGTAGCACGAAGGCAATGGAAACGCGTGCAGTGAAAGGTTGTTTGGCCTTGGGGACTGGTTTCTGCAGGCCGTTTTGAGGTATGGATCTCAGGCTGTTTAAAAGGGAGCAGCTCTCAGGTGTTTCCTGCTCACAGGGGTTTTCCTGCCATGCTGGACCAAACCCTGAAAGTCCATGGCTGAGAAAGGACCGTCTATGGGAGCTTACATTGTATTTTTGTTACGTGCAAATAGCTGTTAAAACATTTCCTACTGCAACTCCAATCCATTCAAAATTTTCAATATTCTCTCTTGAAGTAGATTAAACTGCACATAGAGTCCTTAAAAATCAAACCTTGGGTAGTTTCCAAAGAGCCATAAAGCTAAGGTTGCAGGATGATAACAGTAATTTGTAAAAGTAAATATGATAAAATGAA
Source organism: Haliaeetus leucocephalus (assembly GCF_000737465.1). Taxonomy (NCBI): domain Eukaryota; kingdom Metazoa; phylum Chordata; class Aves; order Accipitriformes; family Accipitridae; genus Haliaeetus; species Haliaeetus leucocephalus. Next base: position 8,646,244 of record NW_010972631.1, on the reverse strand, counting down.
CAGCTGCTTGCATGAAGCAGCACCACAGACTTCCTAATGACTAGATCGGTTCATTTGGGGTTTCAAAATAATTTGAGTTCTGCTTGTCTGAGTGCTGTTAATTGATCAGAAAGTAAAGCTGATCACTGCTTGCTTTTCCCATGACATATATGCTTTAATAAATTATTGCTTGCAACTCATGCAGTGTCGCTCATTATTGAGTTCAGATACATTAGCTGGACAGATGGAAAGGACTGTTCGCCAGAACCATTCATATCATACTGGGGTTTTTTGAGGTCCTCAGCAGGACCTCTGCTCTCTGACAATGGCCCATCAACAAGCTGACGGTTTTCAGGAAACTGCCAAAGTATTTTTCTTAGTAATATGTTCAAGTGAGCTCTTCCTACTAGGAGAATTTTCATGTACTAAACACATTTAGTTGGCCATAGGCAACCAATACATATATATCCTCAGATTTCAGCAGCTGATAAAGGTTTATTACTACTTTCTTTAAAATAAGGCACATTTGTATGCAGCACTGCTGGGTCTGAAACTATAAATTGATGCTTTCTGGATTTTCTTAGTAACTCTGCTCTTGTGGCTGTCTCCAGAGGAAAGGCACTTGACTTGGGAAACCCTCTCTCCTCTGAAAACAGTCCCATATGAGTTTGGAAAACTTGTTTGAAAACATATTTTTCTAAACTTGTGTGAGACTCAAGAAAATGCTGGATGTGAGACTGGGAGAGGATGGAATGAAAAAGGGGCAAGGAGAAAGAAAAAAGCAAAAGAGGCACTTAAAAAGAAAGGTAGGGGAAAAAGCCACTGAAAATGAAATGAGATAAGAAAATATGAAAAGGAAGCAGAAGAAGATGAAAAAATAAGTAGCACATATGTTTATTTTATAGGAAGTTGGCTGACAGGCTGAATTTCTACTCTGGTCAGGGAATTGAAATTATGGTGGGCTCTGGATGAAAAGTGAATAGCGAATATCCTAAATTAAGAACTCAAGAGGCTGAAATCTGTTTGTAAAACTGTTCTGGAACAACAAACCCACCATATTTTAAGACCAAAGCTTGTTGATGAATAATTTGCCAGCAGAAAACAGGCTAAATGTCTTGAGTAAGAAAGTACTAGAAAATTCTTGCTCAGAAACACTGATGAAGTGAAAGACCATATTGTGTTATCAACTTTCCTTACTTTGAATTCCATTTAAAATAATGACATAAAGAACCTTTTGCCATTAACAATAATATTGGACTTTCCTCACCTGCAAGCCACTGTCCAGGTCACTTTGTGGCCGGTGCTGATTTACGTAATCCTTGTAAGCTGCTTTTATGACAAACGGTAAATTCATTTTTCAGTGGTGGATTCAGCTCCACTTGCAATGGAAACATAAGGGTGGGGAAGTAAGAAGAAGGTCTGTGTGGAAACAAGCATTTTATTATTTATTTGATAGCAACACCTACCCCCAAACAAGTAATTGACTCTGCTGTAATCATCCCAGCAAAGGTTTCTCTGTGCATGAAAAGCAGCAATATTTCAGAGTCCTGACAAGTAAAAGAAGTGCTGGTTGCCAAGAAGGACTTGGGGCTATTGGTGGATGAAAAGCTGGACATGAGCCTACAATGTACACTCGCAGTCCAGGAAGCCAACCGTGTCCTGGGCTGCATCAGAAGAAACGTGACCAGCAGGTCGAGGGAGGGGATTCTTCGAGTTGAAGATGTCCCTGCTCACCGCAGGGAGTTTGGACTGGATGACCTCCAAAGGTGACCTCCAACACAAACCATTCCATGATTCTATGATTCTAAAACTGACTGGTTTTGTTATTCAAATCTTAACAGAGGTGGAGCTAAAGATCCTGAAAATGGGACAATCTGTCAGGACGCTGAATGCCCCCATCGATGGGTTTCTGGTGGGGTGGGTGATGCTGCGGGCAGTGGGGGCTGGCAAGCCGATGAGGTTGGGGCCAATCCCCCAGTGGTCACCGAGCCATGGGGCCAGCCAGCCCCACACCTGGGTGCAGCCCAGCCATGGCACTGTGGGGCAGTTCGGCCCATTGGTGCACAACAGGATCTGAGCTTGGGAGGGAATACAAACTGCCCCGTGGGTCTCATCCAAAAGGCTACTGCAACCCTATCACCTCAGAAACTCTTTTCTATTGTTTATCTATTGTCTCTTATCTGATCAACTGTTGGAGATCTGTAGTGGTAAGAAAGTGCTGGGTTTTCCTGCATTGGTTGCAAGACTCAGTGCAGCAGGGTGAACTTTCCACCCTAAAATTAATCTAGGGTAATTCCTCGGCTTTCACTCTTTCACTGTTTTTAGCCATTATTCTGTCAGCTTCAAAGGAGATGCACAGTCCTGATTGGCATCACTGTCACCGGAGCAGAAATGCACCCCTTGTTTCTAACAGAATGGTCTCCATATTTCACCATAAAGTCTTCTTCCAGAAAACCTATCACTTGCATCATAGCACTCTGAATTACAAAATGTGTGAGAAGGTGTATCTGTCAGAATGTACCTGTGCTTTTTTTTTTCCTAATCCATAAATCAAGCAAAGCAGAAAATAGGAGATGAGGAAAAACTTTAATTCAGTATTGCATTTCCACAGTGATAGAAAAATTCAACACTGTAAAACACAAACTGATCTAGTATGCACAGTATGCCAGACTTTGCTACAGAATGGGTTAGATCTCTTATACATCTCTGGATCAAGATGGAGGCATGTAACCACTCTGCCACACTTCAGAGAAGTTTGACATGCCAACGGCGAGAAGGTAGCTAAAATAACAGCAATCTCTACGTTAAAGACAGGTCTGTGCTGCCATCCAAATCAAAGGTGTATGCAGAGCAAATGGTGGTGGAGGTGTTAATATGGGTACATTTTGTGAAGGTCTTTGTGTCTTTGAGAGAAGCTGTAGGAAGAGCAGAGGTACTTAGAGAGAAGGCAGCAGTATTGGCCTCACAAGGGAAGATGTGACACAAAAATCTAAGGATAACAAGAGATAAAACGTCAGGGGGTGATCATTAATTGACAGATCATTCCTTGCATTACTTTAGAGCTCAGAGAAACAGAATTTAGCTCATTCTTGGTGAGGAAACAAAGTTACGTTAAAGCCATCTGACACGTTTTCTCTTTCATGAAGTTAAACTGCTGTCTGGAGTATGGTCAACAGGTTGGCTGAGAAAGTGGTAAGAGCCCTAAATATTAAAGTATAAACAGAGTGCTAAGTGAACAGGTAATGAGAATCAGATATGTCCATGTATCCAGATATCAGTATGTCCATGTCTTTCTTGTACTGGGCAGCCTGGAACTGGACCCAGCACTCCAGGATTGTCCTCCCCAGTGCTGAGCAGAGGGGAAGGATCACTTTCCTCGACCTGCTGGCAGCACTCCTCCTAATGCAGCCCAGGATACTGTTAGCCTTCTTGGCAGAGAGGGCACGTTGCTGTTCAACTTGGTGTCCACCAGGCACCTCAGGTCCTTTTCTGCAAAGCTGACTTTATCCTAAAACCTGGCAAAGACAGAGCTGAATGGCTGAGGCTACGATAGTGATGGTCACGTACCGCGTGTGGAAACGCTAATGCTGCAGAATGGGCTAACATGGGGACGGGCTAACACGTGCTATACTGCAAGGTAGGGACCTAAATTTAACGTGTCTGAAAAATGAATTAAAGTTCAAGAGGTGTATGTCATGGCAGTGTAACAGTGTGTACCAGTAAGAATTCCCTTTATAGCTCCTATTGTCATTATTTTCATGTATGGAAATTGTGTGTCTGCCAGAACTGGAGAAGAGCTGGAATTACGCTTCAGCCAGAGCTTGTGCTCTGTTATTATCTTATGCTCCATTATTATCTAAATGCAGAGCATGTTCTGGAATCAAAACTGTGTTTCTGTACATCTGGAGATAAAAAGTCAGGGGAGAAAGAGTAGCTTTATAGATATTTTTTTAAATTCTGTGAATACTTTTCGTTCAGACAGAATTCATAAACCAATAACTTCTTATCTTATATTCATGAACAGATTACCACCAGCATGTAAATGAGATATTTAAAATCTTAATCACTCTATCACTTATAAATACAATTTGAGATTTTCTTGTAATTACATTATAAGAAATTCCATAAAATAAAAGTGAATAATTTATCACTTACATGATACAGCCAGAACTGGAGACTCCAAGGTGGATTGTAAAATCTATTTTTATTTGGACTTTTTAAGCAACAAGAAATCACATTTTAACACATGATACTGTAATATTGGCTCTTGATAAGATCTTCCTGTGATACTCCAAAATATAGACAAACTGAGCATGAACAAATTGGATTGGGCACATGCTAAAGCTGGGAGAGGAAAGGGGAAATACTAACATATGCAACAACATATGGATAATGAAAGAGCACATCCGTATTATAATAAAATGGTGCTTCTGATAGTTAGAAGTTCTGTGGTAAAGAATGAGTATGTGGAAGTCAAGGCCCCTGATGCAAAATTGAACCCTCATGTATGTTAAGTATAAGAGTCTTTACAGAATATAGAAATGACTTTTTTGAATGACACAAAACCTGCGATCGTGTTTCTATGAAGTCCATTTCATGGAGAAGCAAGGATGCAGAGACCAGCCTGCACATGGAATAACTGAGAGGACCGAAGCATCTGTCTAGTAAAGGGTGTATCATAATTGCACGGGCTTCTGCAACCAGACATTGGCAACTTTGATTTGTCACTGTCTGTTCCCAGACAGACCTTCTACCAACTTACAGCAGCGATCTGCAGAATAGCAAACAGAAGAGACAACTGAACAGCTTTCCTTCCCTTAATACTTCATCAAAGCATTTGGTCTGATCTGGTTAGGCTTACAGGACAGGGAAGTGTACATTAGATATTAGTGAATTTTTTCTTGATAGCATGCGCAGTATGAATAGGGACTTTACAACTTGTACATAGCTTACAGCCAGCTTATAAACCGTTAATGGTCCGAGTAGAACTTGATTACCAAAAGAAAGGTTTTACCTAAAAGACAAGGAGGCAGCTCTGTAATGGCCCTGTGTTTCATAAGAGTATGACTGTAGTTTATTTACCTGGATTTTTAATCTGGTCAATATATTTCTTGTTAAAATTGATCGCCCATGAAGAAAGTTGCTCGCAGACTGTAGTTCTGCTTTGTCAAAAGCATTTTCTAAGCCAAACAATGGAGCAACGCCAGGAGAGAGCACTTGCAGCATCATCAGTCATTTCTATGTCTATAAATGTTTTCTGCTTCTGGCTTCTGAAATAAATCCATCCAATTGGCTTTATATAAACCTACAGGAAGGCAATCTGAATCTTCTGCCATATCCAAAAGATGTGCTATTTGTTTTAGTTACCTCCAGAGTTGTGTTGTCATTTGGTGGGGCCTCCAGCTCTACATTGACTTGCTTTTTTCTTTAAGTTCAACAGAAGAACATGGGCATAGGTGAGAGCATCTCTAAAAATACCTAACTGTACCCAAACCCACTGTTAATCTGAGGGAGATGTGTGAAAAAGAAGGCAGGTAGAGAGAGAGAGTACGGACACAAAAGGAGCCAAGGCTTAATGTTAGAGGGGCAATCGCTATGCAGCCACAGATGTGCAGACTTTTTGCTCTCTAGGACATTTACTGTAAGAGAACCCAAGCTAATTCCTTCAGAGACACAAGGGGAGAGGAGCAGGGGCAGTGGGTGCTGCTCCATCAGCCCCTCCTGGAAAGGGGACGTGAGCTCCTCATGAAGTCTTCATCTGCCAAGGCAGAAGATGAGATGGTGACTATTGCACCACTGGGCAATTTGTAGGTGGAAGTTGGCTCTGGCTGAAGACTGGTGAGATTGAACCCCAGGAGTCATTGCCAGTAACCACGGATATTTATCTCCTCTCTTGTGTGCATTATTCCCCTAGGTTTATGCCTTCTTGAATGTTGTATGCAACGCTATAGATCGCGTTTCATTGTCCTGTTCTTCCCATCTTTGTGAAAGTCTATGACCCACATATTTGCTTCTCTTAGCACAGAGAATTTACAGAGAATTTACTTTACAGCATGAAAGGAAATGCTCATCTGGACCCGCAATAGGTGTAGGCAGATTGCAGAATCAATTAAGCAGTTTCTGTGCTAAATTAAGGTGGAGTATGCACAGGGCTAAACTAAGTGCAGTGTCACGTTTTTTTCTTTTTTTTATGTAATGAATTCTTTATTTGTCTGTTTATTTAGGTTTATTGAATGTTCACTGAGTGTGTTGGTGAGCTGTATGAAATGTAGTAACTGAAAACATCCATCTTTGACAAAATGATATCAGATCGTTTCATAGCTTCCACCTTCACTGGAGTTGAGGCATCTCTTGTTTTCTTCCCAAAGTAATTTCAGAATAAGCAGATAGAAAGTAAAAATAAAGGAAAAGTTATTTACAAGTAATCAAATTACATTTCACCTAGAGTCAGCTACATGAGGCTACTCACGTACTTAAAATTAGGTGAATAGTGAAGCGCACATCTGAACGTAGGCCTTGAAAATATCGTGTGCACTCCAAAAATCTCTCACTGTCTAAGTTCCTGCATTTTTCCAAACACAGTTCAAGCTTTAGACAGAGAAATAAATCATAACTCTGCAACCTTACTGATTGCAACACTCAGCTGAAAGCAGGGGATAGGTCAGGGACAGTCTCCACTAGGAAAAAAAAATTTCTGCATTGTACCCAGTGGCTGGTATAAATAAAATGCATAAGTACTGGAATTGAAACCAGAAGTTTTTATTCAGTGACCATCAATTAATTATATCATTTGGCCCATGGTTATTGACTTAATCTTCTGCAACGTGGAGCAGTCCAAATAAGAAAAGTAAATAACGCTCCTGACTTGATAGAGTAACGGTGACAGTGCTCACCAGGGAGAGAAGAAAAACAGGTCTGAAGGCTCATAAAGCCAAAAGAGGTCTGAACCTGTGTCTCCCATTTCTGAGGGAGTGCTTGAGACAGCATTGCAGTTTGGCCAGAATGAGGAGGTAAATTTACCTGCCTTTAGAGGTGTCTTTAGAGTGATACCAGTGAGTTTTATGTGTCCCAGGTCAAATCGTATGAGAAACAAAAACACTGAATGTCTTAAATCAAGAAACTCAGAGTAAGGTGGATTACTGTGAAGAACACAGAAGCAATTATCCCCTGTCTCCTTGTGCTTTATCGAGGCTTGCTCTCAGTCCAAAAACTTTTGTGAGCTTCCTGCTTTGCAACAAACTCTACCCAGTCCCTCCTGGGTTCCTTGGAAGAGTTTTTTCTTCTGAAGCCGTGAAGTCATAGGGCTGCTGTCGCTCCTTGCAGCCTGCCCGCTGCCCGGCTCCTCTCCCCTCCTCTGTCCCACCTTTCCGCAAGGAACTTCTCCCGGCTGTGGAGGCTCGAGTGCTCCTGGCAGGCTCCTCTGAGGTTGTTCCCTCCGTAGCAGTGTGCCGGACCGAGACGGCAGCAGCCCCAGGGGCCAGAGCGTGCGGCAGCGCAGGGAGCAGGCAAACGGGAGCAATCCTGCCCGGCGTGGTGTCCCAGCTGCCTGGTGCTGGGACAGAAGGACACTGAGCCCCCACCTTACCAGGAAGGATATTGCAGGTGGGTTACTGTTTTCTGATTTACTGTTGTCCAAAGTGCCTCTCTGAAGCCGTGCAAACGCCACATCAGGGCCATTCGTGCATGTGGATGTCCTTGGTCTTGTACTTGCTCCCACGCAGTAAGGTCTTCTCTGATCACCCACTCTTCTGCAGTACCCAGCACTCCCAGTACCTCTGCGGGGAGATGGGACACTGCTTGCCATCCTACAAATCTGCTTCTGGAAGCACAGTTCTTCTAATACTGAAACATACCTAAACAAATCTTAGCACTCCCACCCCTCCCATTTCACTCTAATCACATCAACTGACCCCAGGGTGACTAGTTCACATGTAGACACCTTCCCTGTATCCATCCCCAGTGCCCCAAATAAAGGAGCTGCAAATTCCTGTTTGGCTCTATGCCATTAAAAGCCTGGCCCAGCTTTGCAAAACACCCCTAATACACAACTTTCCAAAATGAGCACAGCGGGGCTGGGACCTGCTGGAGCTGCTAATAGTGCCTGCACCATAAGGGACTTCATTTTGTGCTGCTCCACGGCTGATGGCAGACGTGTAAGGGAGGGGAACGCCTGCCTTCTTTTCAGAAGCCCAGCTTCTCACGGGAGACGTGCATACCCCAGCCGATGGAGAGGTTATGCCTGACACGGTCCCTCACTGCACATTGCAAGCATCCCTCTGGCAACCCCTCAGGCTGCAAGAAAAGGGAGCAGCTAAGGGGTCCCTCGCCTCTTCGCTTCTCTGCAAGGTCAGTGGTCCTGAGACCAGCCTTATTAACGGAGAAGGTCAAATATCTACCACCTCAGCTATGACTGCTCTTCAGCAGCTTTTCATGTAGTTGCACCAAAAGTCGCTCTTTGGGGCTAGAACACCCCTGAGAGTTTTTCTCTGGAAACACAAAGGGAGAGACCGTCCCTGCCCTGAAATGCCCCGAGCCTAACGAGTTAGAAACCCAGGAAACAACTCAGCATCTTGGTGGGTAGTGTCCATTTGCGTCGGGTAAATACCGTCTCAGAACCTTTTAGTCAGTATGATTTGTCCATGTTTGCAGTGGATTCAGTCATCACATGCAGGATTTTCTCTCTCGGGAACGATTAGACATGTAAAGAAGCAAGCATGAACTGGAGGGTTGCATTAAAAATTGAACACATTGTGGTATTGAAAATAATTGCAAAAAGCTTTAGAAATTGGAAAGACCCCTAATATCTACTGCTGGGATGCAATCTGAGTTGGAGGGAGGTCTTTCTTTAAAGTAGGAAAACAGCGATGAACTGCATCTCTGTCAAATGCTACTATTACATTTCTACACTGAGCTGCCACTTTGTCTCCCAAGAAGAACACCACATTTAATAAACGTGGGATTTCTTTGCGTCTCCAGTTTTGAAACAAATCCATTCTGGACTCATTCTTTTTTCAACTTCTACTTGTAGGCATGTTATTTAAAAGGAGGTGAATGGATTAAACCCGGCTCTTAGTTCCCATTTGTCATGCCTGCTGTTTTGAGGAATACTATTTCCCTGTGGGTTTGAAAACACTCTGTCCAATCTAAGGGGAGACCATTTTGTTTCTTTAGCTGGAGTTTTCACTGACTCCTTTTCTCTTGTGGCATGCCTAAGGTAATCAGCATTTTGGAGGAAGAGATCAGCACTTCATACAATTAGACACTGGCTGGGCTCGTCAAGAAGGTGGAAGTCCCAACCCTTTATGCTTATGGAGATATATTTTGGAGTATCTGGCTAGTTCTGGTTGTGTATTTTATGCATAATTCTTACTATGTGCATAATAAGAATATGCAAAAAAATATACACTTAAAGGATCTGGACCCAAATATTAGCTCTTACTTCTTTTAAGCAGGCCTAATCAAATGCTAGTATTTGACATCTTCTCTTTCCTCCTCTCCTCCCTGTGGCTTTCATAATTAGAAGTGTTTTTTAAAGTGAAATGTGCATTTTCAGACAATGTTTCTTGAATTATGTATGTATTGATGTTGTTTACGTCCTCCTTTCCTGTCTGTTTCTGCATATTCAACTTCACTGCAAGACTCCTTTTTCTCCCGTGCTTACATTGGTTTTGCTTCCCAATCCGTATTGCAAATTATGTGCCCCACAAAACCTTTTTTAAAGTATGCGCCGATATAAGGATCACTGATTTATAGATATAGACAAACTTTCAAGATATGCATTAGTTTTGCTTCATCTGAGACATTTAAGTAGGTATTCTGAATCTCTGAATAACCCGTATGACTTTGGGTAAATGCCCTGAGGATGCATATGCAAATAGCTGCGCTTTTGCTTATGCTGCCTGAAGCAAGTCACGGAAAGAAGCTTAATTAATAATAAACCAAAGTTAGAAATCACGGTGCCAGACCTCAGTGAGACCCTGCTCGTGCAGTGGAGCCCTGTCATGAATTTCTTGAGAGCAAACGGTGGGGCAAGCGTGGCAGCACCGGCTTTGGAGGACGTGAAGGATGGGCTGCTCCAGACGCCAGCGCTTGGAGCATCTCCAGCCCCACGAGCACTGGGTGCCCCACAGGTGCTATGGCTGCGTGCACCCCCTGGCTTGAGCTGGGGGTCATCCCCCCCATCTGCTGGGCATGGACGCTGAAGCAGCGCTTTTTGACATACTTTCTGCTCTGCCCTGGATCAGCAGGTTTCCTGGATGGGGGCAGCCAGCAGCTCTTGTCAGCCGATGAAAGCCTGCTGGCAAATTGTGACCTTCTCCTTGGTACCCGATGCCTCTGTCTTGGGCGTCCAGCTTGAGAATCCCTATCAAAAAGGCAGTATTTGTATGCATTAGTACATCCCATTTGAAAACCAGACCCGTTGAAATCCCAAATTGGTCGCATATACAAACATTACATCCAAACCGATGCCCTCTTTATGTATAATTCATCCAGACTCACTTTATGTATAATTCATCTGGACTAGAAGGAGCCATTTTGGCCAGGCAGCACTTCGTCTATATAAAATACATTTCAAAGTATAAATGCAACCGAGGTCTTACCAGTACTGCATTTATTGCCATAGACTTTGTAGTGTGCTGAGCCTCTCCCTAGTTTTGAAAGGATCCCAAACAGCAATCTTTAATCATTTCCCTTTCCACTCTTCTCCTTATCAGCTGTCTCCACACATCAATTCCCCCTGAACTTTTGTCCTCTATTTTTATCACGTACAATATTTGTCTTGACTTATTTAGATTGCAGGCTCTCCGAGGAAGGGAATGTGCTTTATCTGCTTGGAAGAAATGGCTGTGGAAATGTATGGCACTATATAAATGCTTTGTAATACTAATAACACAAAATGTGTGTGAAGTTTGTGTGGTTTATGGTTAGTAGACTTTACGGTGACTAAGTCCTTTCCATCACTTGAGATGACAAACAACTTTTTTAATGCTCTCAAGGCATCTCAAACCCCTCCTTCTGCTTCTTGTATTATCATAGAAAGATAAGGCAATGCATCTTCTTTATTTTCCTTTTTTTAATGTGGGACGCCTGGGGGAAGGAGGGAGTGTTGCATCTGAGCTAAAGGTATCAGCAGAAATCTCCCAATAGCATTTTTAAGTGTTAATGATGAGAAAGACAGAAATCTCGAGACAAAAGGCTTGAGGCCATGTTTTATTTACCCCACTGTAAATCAGGAGTCAATTTTCTAGTGAAAAATTGTCCAGTGTAAAGTGGTATCAGAGCTAGGCCCATAAAGACCTGAACTGTAGGCAAAGGTTGCAAGGGGCAATGATAGAGAAAGGAGAATGGTAGGAGAAAGAAAAGAAATATGAAATGTCTATTACAATAAAGGTTGCTGGAAGCATATATAATACGACTGGTGAATTGGAGGCATAGCTGTTGCAGGAGGGGTACTCTAGCATTGGTATTGCCGAAGCCTAGCACAGCCAGGTAAATGACGGGCTTAGAAGTATTGAGGAGCAGAACTTACAGAAAGGATAGACCAGGTGATGTGCAAGGTAGAGTGGCAGTAACTCCAAAGAATAATTTTAGGGCTTTATCTGCCACAGAAGAACCCGACCAAAGTTGTGATAAGAAGGAGGGCCACATTAAATTGAGTTTTGATTGGTTCTTAATAGAAACGTATGTGAAATTATCGCACCTCCCCAGGCTTTTAACAAGTCACTGCCATAGGTTGTTCTTCAGTTATTTTCTGCATAATAATTTCTGCATAATACAGTAGTAATTGAAGGATGTTCCCTTTCTCTCCTGACTTAGATCATGCTTTAGTAACTGAAGTTTCCTTACTATCATGCATTTTTCACAATTAAAAGACAGTCTGCCTACACCAATAGGCAGATGACCTTTATAATACAGTTTAGTATTACTTAGATACCCCTGCAGAAAGCTGATAACATAAAGCCAGTAACTTGGATGAACATTTCCTTCAGAAGGTATCTTCTCTACGCCTTGATATCAAAAGCTTATTTTCCTGGTATTTTTGTGCTAGAATTCATCAACCTGATGTTTAAAAATACGAGTTTAAATTATATGTCTTCCACTTCCCAGTGATGAGTTCTTGCCATGCCCTCACTTTTGTTAGTAATTGCCCAAAAGCTCTGACTGACAGCACTAGGAATGTCAACTGTATATTTAAAATCACATTTAGTACATGTAGAAAACAAGAAAATTTGCCTCTTAATCCTCAGCAGTTTATTTCATACCTGTTCAGGCAAGTGTTTCTCCAGGGAGGTGCAGTTTTCATTTTCCATCCGTTGAGCCTTTGGCCTCTTCTTGGAGTCAGCAAACAACAGGGCCCATGCTGGATGCAAAACACTGGACTGAACCAGTAAACTAATTTCGCATCAGATAGTAGCGATCTTTGCTATTTGTCAGTCTGGCATTTTCAGATTCAGTGACTCGCTGGCAGGAGACACTAAGCTCAAAATACAGTCTTATTATCAGTCTCCTGAGCTGGCCACTCCACTAACAATTTTTATTTAATTTATCTCTGTATTATGCTACCACTGCTAATTATAGGGTCTACAAATTGTGGGTTTACTATCAATTTACTCCCTGTACTATCTGCAATTTTCAACCTGTCTGTAACTCTTCCTGACTCCTATTCTAAACCAGCTTTAACACAAGACCCTTTTTCTTTCCGCATACAGGCTCAAATTTTCCAGTTGTATAGGCAAAACTTCCCGGGCATTTTTCCAGTGTCAGATTTGTTAGCCTGTAGCACCTGATACATCCAAAGATGCAGAGGAGGATTTACATGAACACTTAGCCTTGCATGCTTCCAATTAGTGTTTACGAACTGGGATTTTGCAAGGCTAATTAGATATGGAATAAGACATACAGGCACTTGAAACCAAGGATAAGATTGAAATCATATGAATGATCTGTGACTTCTTTTGGACCATGACTTTGAGAGATCGTCATCCAAACTGATGCTTAGGAGTAAACAGAGAGCGTACCTCCAAGCAGCCAAATCTTGCTCCTGGATGTCTATCTGTATTAATTGAGTAGATACTCTCACTGTCTCTAAATATGCACCCTGTAGATAGACACACACCACTGCTCAAATAAATCAAGGGAAAGTAGCAAGATGACGGGCCATCAGAAAACACAGCATCAGTCTCCCAAGGGGCAGATTTGTAATATACCTTTACCTCAGGTGCTCCCGTCTATTGGGAAAGCAAATGGAAAATTCTGCTCATTCACTGCCAGCACAGAGGAAAACTTATCTTACTCTTTGGGAGGGTGCTTGTATACACCAGTCTAATCTGTTCTTGTCTCTCTGCTCCTACAGTGCAGCTTGTATCAATAGATCACGCAGATTTTTCCTCCTACAGCTCTGAAAGCAAGCTTCTGTGCACGATGCACATTGATATGAGGGGAATGCTTGCTCCAGCAAGTTAGGATGTTTTAAAACGTTTTGGACTTGCTCCCATTGAGAGTAGTGGCAAAATGGCCTTTGATCCCTGGGGAGTTAAGGTAAAGCACAAAATTTCTGGCAAAGAAGTTAACAGCTTAGAAATTAAATGCATAATAAACTGCAGAGTTTCCTCCAGTAATAATTTGGTGGGGTGATGACATACTATGTCCAGCCCATTCTTACAGGTGTTTCAGATGAACAGAAAGGGTCCACTATCCCCCCCAAATTGTACAGACAGGCGCCATGTAACAGTCTTATTCCAAAAGAGGCAAATTATCACACAGTGATAGAGAATTAGCGTTGGGGTTTTTTTAGCATAATTGCTGCAATCAGATCATGTTTTCCCCTAGCCCTGAGCAGCATGCATACCTACAGGTCCTCCAAACCGCTGTCGCCCAGGGGTTTTGGCTATGATGCTCTGCTGTTGCTTTCTCCCTAGTTTTAGCTACTCCTGGTTTCCCTGGCAGAGCCGGATTGCCTGTTCCCTGGGGCTGGAGCTGGCGACAGTGACACCGCATTTCTCTGCCGTGGCAGTTCAAAGTCGGTCTGTGGAGGAGCCCGGCGCTCTGGTGCACGGCCCTCATCTTATCATTCCGTCACAGCACAATATCATCAAAGAAGGGATTTTCTGTGATTAGCAAAAAAAGGCACAAACTGTGGTCATTAGCACTATCAATATACCGAAGCAAGCAAAACAGTGCAAAACTACAAAGAGTGTTTGTTTTTCTGTATCTGAGCATTATGGTAAAATATGCTTCCTCAGTTATTAGATAGCTCATGAATAAATATATTATGTTAGGCATCGCACGCTTCCTGTGTTAAACTCAGCCTTCAAGTTATTGTTCTTAAGACCATGAGTTTCAAGTTATGCGATGACTTTATGCAGAATCAGCTTAGAGAGAGAGGGAATTGCACGAGCAGCAAAATAGTTTGCTCTCTGCAGGAGGTGTTGATTTGCATCAGTCCCTAAAGCAAAGTTGACCCCTGGGAAACAGGGATTTGCTCTTTGGTAAAATTCCTGCAAGAAGAATTGCCTTGTATGCCTTCTGGCTTTTTCTTCTTGAGATCAGGGATATGTGTAAATAAAGTGATTTATACTTAAACTGTATCTACAGTGCAGTTTGCATTGTAATGTAGAGATACCTCAGTAAGCCTTAAAAAAACCCTAGCTCGGCTCCTGAAAGCTGTCTGCTGCAGTTTAATCTGGTTTTCAGCTCTGTAAAGGTCTGCTGTGGGTACCAAAAAGAGCTGGCCTGGAGCTAAAATGCAGATTAAGCTGGGGCAAAAGGGAATGCTTCCAGGACTTGGGGTAGCACCTCGGTGCTTTTCGCTGAAGAAGACTCTGACTCTGTGTCCCTGGCATCTTCTCTCCTGGGAGGTCACCTGCATTGAGCTCTTGCTCGGGAGCGAAGGCGCAGTGCCTCAGCACAAATCCTGAGACTCAGGGAGAGATGGCTGCCTGCGTAGGTTCAGCTCTGTTAATTGTGCCTTCCTCCGTTCAGGTTGAGGAGGACCGGCGCATCGAAATGAGAGGAGGCAAAGTGTATGTAAATAAAGCAGGACAAACTGATTAACACAGAGAGAAGTAATTTATGAGCAATCAAAAAAAGACAAACCATGTGAAGCAGATTGGAATAAGCAAGAGAGCCTGCATATTCACGGTTTTCCCTTCCACAGGAGGAAGAACGTCAACACCTCAAGAGTACCTTTCATCGGAGCTCGCTCTTTTCCATTTTTTAACACACAATGTTATGCTTTCTCCCATGCTTTTGGAGGGACTGAAAAATTGTGTTACTGCCTTTCCTGAAGTCCTGCTTAAAAATTCTCCTTTGCCTCTGTGTGGTAGCAGGGCAGCGATTGGTATTGTTATTTTCTTGGGTTGAATTATATGTTTGTTGTCTGTACTAGCCTGAAGAGGTTTTGTGAGTTATTTGCAACAAAATGCCTAATTTCATACCTCTTATTTCTTTCCCTTTGGGGCCTGAAGAAGGAATCAACCATCCCTCTACAATATGCATCAGCTTGGGCAGCAGCCTCATCGGTGACGGTGAGGGTGCTGCTGCCTGTGTCCCTAGTTCCCACAGCGGCTCTGCACAGATTCATTTTGATGAAGAGATGGACTTTTCCAGGATTCCAAATTATACCCACATTTTTCTTTTGCGTTGTATTTCTTCAGATTCTTTGCGGCTCTGGCATTGGTTTCCAACGGGCAGGCATTCTTGTTTTCGATTTTCTGTTGACTGAAAAGTTTTGTTTCCTGCTTTCCCTTAAATGGGGATAACATGGTTTTCTTGATAATTCTAAAAACTGCCATTAATCCGGGCCTTTTGTCCCTAACCTGTGGCTCAAGCAGCTAATACTTTGCCAGCTAGCTCAGCCCTAGCAGAAATAGCGGGAAGCAGTTCTCAGACAACTGGGTTGTGTTTTTCCAAAAGCACAAGTAAATGTACTTTGCACAAAGGATTTGATTTCCTTCTGTTGTTACCAGTCCAGGATTTTATATGTGTCTTGACCTCCTGCTTCAGCACATGTGACAAACTGAAGCAACTCCTTCCATATTGCTGTTCATCTGAGGCCAATATAAAACATGGCAATGACGACTTCCCTATTTTCTTTAAAAAATGATTTTATAATGCCTTAACATTTGCTTTTCTGTTGCCTTCAAACCAAATTATGTCTCCTTTTGAAGGCTTCTTTTTACATTGGTAAAAAGTCTGGGAATATGCCACCCCAGCCACCTGCTACGAGCCTTAATCACCCTCCGCAGTCTCATCCTGCAACAGCTCTGGCAATCAGTGATCCATGTTTTGGCTGGGACAAGACAGGTTTGAGGGTTTTTTTTTGGAAATCAGATTGACACGAACATCATTTTGCTCAGGTCTTTGCTCCACTTCATTCCTGTCAAGTGCTTTACAAGTGTGCCTGCCCCCCCTGCCAAATCCTCCCTAATTTGTATTCTATTTGCGTAAGAATTTGCCTACCCCAGCAAGTTGGAGCAGCCACCAGCCAGCCTTCCCTCCTGCCTCCAGCAGCACATTTTGCCAAGGTGTGCAGGGATGTTGCATATTTTTTCACAGTGTGGTTTGAAGGGCCCCTCACCGTACATATTTCTGAGTGACATGAAGAATATCTTAACATAGATAAATGCACTGAAGTGCATTTTCTCCAGAACCTGGCTGCACCCTTCCCCTCACCCCATCGGTGTTCACACCCTTTTTAAAGCCCTATGCAGTCAGCCATACAGAGAAACAAAAAGATACAACCTGTACCTGTCAGCCCTGGAGTTATTTTCGTGGCCCTATATATTCATGCCTTTAGGAAAGCATCACTGAACACCTCCAAGGGGTGGTGATGCTGTCAGATATGCTCCATTCAGTGCTCTCCTCCTGTCACTTCCCACCCAACCTCTGGCCCTTGCTGATACACCTGAGGTTTATTATTCTCCGATTCAATGAGAGCTTACTGTTTTCAGGCTAGACGTTAGCTCATCCTTCCATGGCAATTCAGTGAGGACAATGAAATAGAGGAATTACAAAGAGAAAAAGTAGAAGGGAGACGTCCTCCTTCCCCTTGGCATGCCCTCCCGGCTTCCAGCAGCTGGCAGCTTAGTGGCGTCCTGGGTTGGGGTTTGTGTCTGAATTATCATGTTTAACGGGCAACAATAGGCCTGTATTAATAAATCCATCTAATCCTTTTATAAATGAATTTATGCTTCTGGCTTCTAACATAGACTGCAGTGATGAGTCCCACAGTTATGTGGTGTGGTTTGTGAAAAAGACCTTCCTCCTGCTTGTGTTAATGCATCTGCATGACCGTTGCGACGGTGACCTCTAGGTCTTGTGTCGAGTGCGATAACGGATACAGCAAACTCGCGCGCTTTAACCAAGAGTTAGCCAGCAGGTCACTGGAGGTGATCCTTCCCTCTACTCAGCACTGGTGATGCCACACCTGGGGTGCTGGGTCCAGTTCTGGGCTCCCCAGTACAAGGGAGACAGGGACAAACTGGAGAGAGTCCAGTGAAGGTCCACTAAGATGCTCAAGGGACAGGAGCATCTGTGACATGAAGAAAGGCCGTGAGAGCTGGGACAGTTCAGCCTGGAGGAGAGAAGGCTCAGGGGGGATCTCATCAAACCTGATGGAAGGGTAGAGAAGACAGAGACAGAGTCTTCTTGAGAGTTCATGGTAATAACTCAGGAGGCAATGGACACAAGCTGGAACACGGGATGTTCGTCATGAGAGCGGTCAAACACGGGATCATGTTGCCCAGCGAAGTTGTGGAATCTCCATGTCCACGTGCACCCTTCTAGTGGCTCTCTGTAAACTCTCACTGAGCGATATACTCCACCTTAATTCTTGCATTAGTTCCCAAAAGTCAGACCTTGTCATAGCTTGTGATGTTTGCCAAAGGGCATACAGCTTCTGTTTTTTGAAGGCTCCAGCTTCAAGTTTTGCATCTTTTTTATTAACATGTCTGACTCTTGACTGTCAAAGAGCTAGTCACATCTGGAGGCTTCATACCAGACTGGATTTCAATTTTACTTAGAAAAATCTAAGTTTGTTTTGTTGGGGATTAATCCTGGGTCTTGCTGAAACTTCCCGCTAAATCTTTTGTCCCAATTCCCAGTCCCAATCTGGTCTCTGTTCAGAAATATAAATTGCTAAAATTGTAAGATGTGATCAGTTGCAAAGTCTGGTTTGTACTCTGCAAGCACATCTGACACTTGCTTCATTTCACCACTATTCTTCATTTTTTATGCAGTAACACAATTTCATTATCAGTCTGAGTTAATTGTGAGCTATTAAAACCAGAAAATGCTTCAGAATGAGCAAAAGTCAGAACTATAGTCTCATATCTGTCTTCTTCTGCACCAGACACCAAACTCAAACTTTCTCCAGTCACTTTCCACATTTCTGGAGAATTTCACTGTCGTTCATTTTTAATCTGCTCCGTTCTTCTTCTGGGAAATTTTCTTAGTTCATTTTATTTCTCTCCCCACACAGCGCTCATTTTGCTTGAAGCCGCAGGAGAGAGCAGAACAGTTTCATTTGGTATTTAAGCTTTGGCTGATCATGATTTCAGCTCATGAACCTCTGCCCAACAAAAGACCTGGTCCCGACTGGTGCTTGCCAGCATCTGCTGAGGTGCGGTTCCACGCAGCCTTCCTCCCTGCCGCTCCAAGAAAGGTAATAATAACAGATGAATACAACTACGGATGCTTAGGAGACAGCAGGAAGACATTTTCAAACTTAATATGTTACCTCCAGGGCATCACACATCTGCTTTGTTGCCATAAACATTACTCCCTCTGCCTTCCCTAAATGGAATGGATCTTTTCCGCTAAATGAGTCCATCAGTTTATGCAAGGAGACAAATACCTTTCTCCCGCTATGTCTGTGAGCGTTGTGGAGCCCGAAATCTGGTACAAAGCAAGAAGTCAGCAGTGTATAGGGAAAGGTAAATAAGGTATGTGTATGGCGTTAAGTGATGGGCAGCCTCCTTCACAGAATTCAGGCTGTGGTGTTAGTTGCAGCGGGGAAGTGAAAAGGATAAGCTTTGAATTAAAAAGAAACCCACCTTATGACATTATTTTTTCTTCAGTTATATGTTTTAGTTTAATGTATCCCTGTTGGTGACCAAGTCAAGGAGCAAAGGCATGGCTCGCTCTCACTTCAGGCTGCAGACCTATTATTCTACCAGTGGGAAATAAGGCTTTTGCAGTCTATTGTGGGAAGCAAAATTGCTTCATCCTCAGGAACCTAAGTATTTCACGAGCTAGCAATAGGGAGCCCATACAAAGCTATAATTTGCAATCTGAATCTAATTTCAAACTTCATCTCACCAAAAATGAAAATTAATGTATGAAGGGACTCCTTGTATCACAAGTACTCTCTTTCTGAATTGTATTACCTTCTGAGTTAACCCATAATTTAGCTTTTTTAAATAAATCAAATTGAAATTGATGGATGCTTTAAAGTTTATAGTTTAATTTCTTTGTGTACCATATCTTAACAAATTACAGTCAGTTTAGGATAAAACCAAGTGTACATAATACGGAATAATCTTGTCAGGAAGCCTACTTGCTTAGGCTGTAGAGTTTTCAAATCTTCTTAGCATAAAGAAGAACTTTTAATAGACCTTATCTAAGTGTGTTGAGACCGTGCAGTCCTGCACATCTCCTGGAAATAGATGGTAAGGACAAATAATCGCCATTCTAGACATGCCTTTAACCTCTAATTCAATGCATACATAATATATATCCTTCTGATCTGAAGAACACTGCATTGGAGAAGACTGGCTAGACACAGCTTGTCTTAATGGGAGTGACAAGAATGATTCTGGGGCACCAGAAAGACAGTGTTTCCCAAGATGAGGTAGGACAGACAGCTAAGCTTTCATGCAAATGGGATTTTTTGAATGGCTTGTTTACAAAAGACTTAAAGACCAGGTCGACTTGATAGGTTCAGTGAACCCATGTACCAGGAGGAGGTTCCTGGGGGGCTTCTGTTCCCAGCCGGAGCCTGAGTGGGCTCTGCCGAGGCGGGGAGCCCCTCGTGCGGCAGGTCCACAACCTGGGGTCACCTCGCTTCAGCCCTGGAAAGAGATCCAAGCAGAAGAAAAGTTTGCGTGTCAACACACACGGGCAATGAGTGAAGGCATGTCCTGCAGTAAGGGGAACCCTGAGCCATCGCTGATTACTAAAGGACCTGCTCTTACCTGCTTGCAAATCAGCTGTGACATTTTCCATGCCAGCCGGCTGCCCCGATCTACTTTTTTATCTTTTTTAAAAAAAGCTGATACACTTCTCCAAGAGTAAGCTCATGTAAAAGCTAAGAAAAGTAAATAAATGATCCTAACTAGTTCCTTGACAATTTCTTTCATGCTTTCAAGCAGAGACTTGCGGTCTGGCAATTGATCACACTCATGCTGGGGATATGTGCTTTTCTGTCCCTGTGAAAGCTTCCTTGAATTTGGATCAAGTGCCAGACACTATGGAAAGCTCTACACATGGGTGCTCAGGGAGGATTTACCAGCCCTCTGGAGAGCCTGCTGGTAGCGGGCAGGGTGTGCTCACCTCTGAGATAAACAGGGAGGGCAGAAACACAAAGAAATGCTAGGGTTAAATTTGTCCAGCAGCCTTAATTCAGCCCCTGATGCATACGTATTCCCTAACTTTGAGGACGTGGCTTTGAAATCTTAGCATCGAGTGTCATTTCTTACCTGCAATAAAGATAATGCGGTTTCCAGGTCTTACCTTTCCATGGGAACTGTTTAGTGAGCACTGATTTTCTCAGGTTTGTTTTGTGTTGCTGTTACGTTTTCTGAAAAGTGGTTTTTTTTCCTGAAAGTGCTTTCACTTTTCAGGTAGGAAACCTGGAGAAATAGCCTGTCTAACATGGGTTAACGTGGTTATTTCTCTGTGGAGGAAGAGTAATCACATGAAACATGGGTGCTTGTTCTTGTGATTGCTTCCAAGGGTCAGGTGGTACTTTTTTTCTGACTTGCATCACCAATTGCTTCAGCTCTTAACTTGGAAGGACCGAAGAGCACAAGGAGCTCAGTACCACATCCTCACTCTTCGTGCATTCCCATACCTGAGCTCTGAGTCCTTTGCCAGCAGGACAACAACACGATCCAGTACAAATCAGCACAGACAAATGCAAACAGTATAAGCAAATGGTGGTATATACTTACGGTAAAGAAACTGATTATTGAGGAGTAAATCAAACAGACTTAAGTCATTTTCCAGAACCATTTAACACTGGACTGGACAGCATGTGATGTGCCTAAATACAGAGAAGAAGCCCAGGTGGGCAGAGACAACAATTTGGTCTTGAAAAGCCATGGAAGCCCCAATTTCTATGACATCTACTGTGGCCATTTATTTAGAATGATCCTAAGCAGGGTAGATCTAATATTTTGAACATCATATTTTTATGTGAATGTGTAGACAATTGTGTAGTAGATTAACCTTGTCTATTTGCATGAACAACATTTTTTTTTTTTTGTACCGCTAACAAATATTTTCCAGAAGCAAAGGAAAGAAGGCACAAATATACTTGGTGCACTTTCGTATTTATGCACATGTATTATTGCTAAATAACGTATGTTATTTGGCAACGGAAAGTTATTCTTGTGCCTATTGACGTTAGTATTGCTGTTTCTGCAAACAGTCAGATTTCTCATACATATGCATTACCTCGCCTTTCTCACGGCGCACCCAGGTAAGCAATCATCATTCAGTATTTCATTGTGTGAAATGGCAATAAAGAGTCTTGCAGCACCCACTGCTTTTACAGCCTCTGGCTCTGCCCTTTGAACAGTGCAGTTTTAAACATCGTTTCCCAGAGGCAGAGAGGCTGGAGAAAGCAGGTCCAGGAGCAGAAGTTCAGCTCTGGAGCTGGGGATGAAGTGGTACAGGTCACTCGGAGCCCATCCATACATATTCCTTCCTTCCCCTGGGGGGCAGCAGAATATTGCTGTTAAGGTCAGTTCACTTGATGCTAAACCCTTGGGACTAACGTAACTCAGCTTCCTTGGCTATGCTGAATTTTCCTGCCATGTATTCCTGCCATCCTGGGGATAATCTGTGGTGCCACTGGGTGGAAAGAACACTACCAGGTGAGGAGAGTGGGTTGAAATGTGATGTTTCTATTGAAAGCATTAAGTGAGTCAAATTTCTAACCTGTAGGTACCTTCAGGTTGCAGTTTGCCTCTTGCCTCCCTTAAATTCCACATCTGCTCTAGGAAGGCTCACATCTGGGATGCTGAATTGGCTCACTGAAGGTGTTACATCGGCAGGGCTGGAAAATAAGCTTTGCCTTGTCACGAAGGTGGGACTTGGAGACCTGGACCTACAGAGGGGCCAAGAACTCTGTGCAACCTCTTTGTGCTACAGAAGTAGTTTGTCCTTTCATGGACAGGCACGGTGCGGGTCGTGTTGCATATCCCAGGACCCCCAAAACATCAGATATTCCACCCGATTTGTTTGCGGTTTTGGAAGCAGCGTGAATGTCGTTCTCACAGAGCACCTATGGCTCAAGCTGTTCAACACAGCTTTTCAACGCTGCTTTGCCAATAGCTTTCAGCATTCACCTGAGCTAGAAGTTCCATCCTTAAAAAAAAAGGGTCTTACGACATTTCTTCTCCCATATTAATTTTAAATGTTCAGAAACAATGACAGTCTCCTAAAGTAGTGAGACTGCCTTGCAACCCATTAAAATCTTGAAGAGTCAATACATTTGAAAATCTCTTCGCTATTCCTCCTTTCTGGGACTGTATTTTCAGTTGACTTTTCAACTGTTTTGGTGATAATAAAGAGCCAGCCAAAACAAAGGGTACTTTTGTATACACTGTCACAAGTCCTACAACAGGCTGCAAGTGTTGCCCTCCTCATCTTCACCTTCTGCCCCTTGCTCAGGCTGCAACGTAACTCTGCCCATTGCAGTGGCAGGCATTTTTGCAGCAAGCAATGGGCCAATAAGAAAATGAAGGTGGCTACATGCACATTTCACATAGTTTTTCCAATCAGAGTGACATCAAGAGGGTTGGTCGCAAGCTGGCAGCTTGGAAATGAAAGACGCATATCCCATTATCAGTCTCACCACATCCTCCCTTTCAAGCACTCTTTGAAGAAGCCCAAGGCAATCGAGTAGCTATTGAATCACTTCTGTTAAAGTTGGACTTCCTAAAGCTGACTGTGGTTTATTAAAAAAAACCCTAACACTGGAAGAGATTTAAAGAAAGCATAAATTGTATTACCTTGGAAAGTACTGGAAAGCGAGTGTTGAGGTCCAGCAAGGGCATATAGGGTAATGTATTAAATATGATACCCTACCACAAGCAGGACTTTCTTCAGCTGTAGGAGATGTGATGAAAAATAGGGCTAAAAGAAGGTTAAGAGGCTCTGCATTCTCAATTACTTTGTAACAAAAGTGTCTTGGGGTGATTTATGAGAGATTCAGGACTTTTATGTCTTCTGGGAAATGAAATTTTTTTTTTATGGGAAGCTATTCAGAATGCCATAAACCCCTATTTTTTCCTGACTAAATATATTCTGTACCTGCAGGTATCGTGTGGCAAAATAAACAATAACAATAACAAAGACAGGTCAGATGAAAAGCCTCATTTCTGTTGGATAAATGTCTGCAGGAGAGACCTTTTAGCGCTGTGTGGTGATCAGGAAGGCAGCAGGGTGCCTCTGCCTGTGGGGATGCTCCTCGCCCGGAGGTGACCTGCACGCCCAAGGTCCACGGCTCCTGCCTGGTTCCCGGTGGGCAGCAGAAGCTCTCCACGCAAGAGCAGGGGCTCTCCCTACAGCTGACCCACGGGACGAAGGCAGCTCTTTATCCCAGGCACACGCCATAGCCAAGGAGGAGGATAGAACAACTTGGCGGCCGCTAGCCTCATCCTGCTCTGAAAAGCAACTATGTGCCATACTGTGCTCTCCCATATACACAGCCCATATATTAGGGTCATCAGTGCTTCCTGGAGTGGTAAAACTAATTCTTTTTAAACACAGTTTCGTTCCTGTTATCCTGGAACAGCCAGCACCGTGATGGGATATTAGCCGGATGCTTTTCATTGTAAAACATCATCAACTGAGTCATTTACAGAATCCTAACATTTTTGCATCTGGGCTGCAGGAAAACAGATGTACACAAGTGACTCTGAGGACTGAAATGACTCACGGCGCTTTATCACTAGTGTTGGCATGTGAGAAGGAAAGACGGCAGCTTGAACCGCAGAGCCCGGTCTGAGCCCGCAGGGCTGGTAACTGGAACATTTTTTGCTTGTAACCGGAGCACAACTCTTACGGAAGCCACTGAATGATGGCAAACCTGAATGCTGTGTGCCACTTTCTTAAGAGCAATACCATTTCTCAGACGTGCAGCGTGGCTCCTGACTCTAATATTGTCTTTTCTGTATATCAATGGGAGTTCTCGTCATATAAAAGAACAGTACCAGGAGCAAAATGTCATTTGCAGGTTGGGAGTAAAAATTTTGCCCTGAGCCTGAATAGAAATGAAATTTAAAAGATGCAGAGATTTACTGGTTCAGCCTACAGTCAAACTGCTCAATACTGCAATGCCAAAGAGAGTCAACTGCTATCAGCCATTTGCTTATTCTCCTAAAGCACCAAAATCAATCCCTGAAATGAAGTAAACATAGCTGCATTGGTCTGGCAATGGCCTAATTTTTGAAAGTCACTAAGAGGCTATAATGGTATTTTAATAAAATACAGCATTTGTTGGAGTGTTGACATGCAGGCAGTGGGAGGGTTACATGATTGCTCTGATCAGTCTCAGGACTGGAGAGAAAATGGTGGCAGGAATCTTCCCCAGGGTACAGCCAAGAGTCAAGAAGATCATTAAAAAAACCCAAGCGTGTTCAATTAAATATGACGGTCTTGATAGTGGGTGATTTTTCTGAATAACTTCGGCATGGGAACAAAAAGATGCATTTTTTTCCACTTCTTAGGGGAAGCTTACAGAAAAAAGTGCCCTCCTTACCTGGGCAGCCCATTAATTTGCCCTTGGCAGCTCTCTCAAGCTGAAAACCAGAGAGCCAGATGTGGGCAAACCTATCTCGAGTGACCCTGATGGATGTCCTCCATACCATGGCTGTATGCCCAGCTGCCACACTGTATTTTTATACCCCATGTTTCCATAACCCTGCGGTTGTTGCTGTCCGTGCTTTACATGAACTGTTTGCTGCAATCACCAAAACATGATCAGCCTCACCAGACGCCTTCCCTACCCCTTCCTTCTCCTGGCATTACTGTAGCCAGGGCTACAGCAAAGCCTCTTTACAAGGACTGTTTTTTGAGAGGTGTGAGATTGTCCTTTACAGATAGTCCACAGCCTTAGCATTTTCCTGGGTGCCCTTAGTGCTCCTGCCCACCCTTTTCACGTTGATGAGCACAGGGACTGCTGGGTGCTGACATCTGCCCTTGGGGACGGTCCCTTGGGGACAGACCCCCGGCTCTTCAAACCTGAAACTGAAGCTTAAACTCCCACTTCAATCACTGTTTTTTAGTCTTTTTTTTTTTTTTTTGTCAGCTTGAGGAACAACTTTCTTTCACACATATGGAAACCTGCTACAAATTCTTTCTTCTTTCTCTGGCTGTCCTGATTATATTAAAGCTTCATCTTAGTTATTAGTTGCAACACTGATTTCTCACTACCTACCACCTTACAGTGCAAAAGGCCTATGGTCCTGCCCCTATTATAAAGAAGCCCCTATAGAGCATCTCACCCTTCGGGTGGGGGAAGCCGTATGTGCCATTTTGTGCCTAACACCAGCTTTAGTGCATCCTTAGGACCTTCAGAGTGGTACCAGGAGATAATCCTCTGTTGCATCCCCTGGGGCAATGTTGCTTATCACCTCCTGCCCAGGGCTATATGGTCCATTCCCCTGAGGTGTGTACAGTCTAGTGCTTTAGGTCTACACAGACAGAGAGGTAGAGATGTGCCAGGTCCAGCTATCCCTGTAGCCAGCCAAAAGTATGTCCCAAAATAGTCCATGTGGCTGCTACCTAAACCCAGTGGTGAACAATGCTGCAATGTAATTTCTGCTAAATACTCATTTAGGTGAGGACAGAAACCTGGTGTTTCCCGATAAGTTTCCTACCCCTTAACCTACAGATTAATGTTGATTCCTGTTTCCTCTCACTCTCTTTCCTCTTTCCCATTCTCTCAGCCTTTCCCACCTTGGTACACCTTTCACACAACTATTTTCCCTCCCCCTTTCAGCTGTTCTTGCTTGGAAAAGCAGGTTCAGGCAACTGGCACAGGAGTCCGAGCTGTGAATCCAGGTTGGAGACTACTCTTAAGTCTCAGAGTGACAAAGCCAAAGACACACACGCTCCTCTCTTCAGCCGTTTCCCTTTTGGCCAGCGCTCTGGTCAGCTTTCTGGCCTTTGCAGATTCTCTGCTCTGGCTCAGGTGCCCAGAAATTCCCCTCGGACCCGGGGGAAGCTCCACAGCTGCGACCTGAGGAGCGGTGCGTGGCTGGAGATGCCCCTCCTGCGGATCCTCCGGTGCTACTGCTCCCGCACGTGGCCCACACGTGCCCATCCTCATTTTCAAGCCTTCATCTTTCTGTGTAGTCCTTTTGGATCGCACTAAAGAATTTAGGGCGGCCATGAGAACTAACTACTGAAAGGACGTACGCGGATACAACTACTAATGAGGTTTTGTCGTAGTTGCCTGCAGAAGCAGAGCACCCAGGTTGATGCCTCACACATCGCTCCATCCCATACCCCTAATTAAACCCTGTACAGTAGTTTATATCCCTAGAAACCAGTAACCAGCTGAGATGCTCTTTTTTTTGCTTCCCTACAGCATCCATTATTTAGCTTTTTTAACCTCCATTTCTACGGCAAGCTCTCTGACCCTCTGTCAACTTCAGCCACGTAAGCAACCTCCTTCCAGAAGTACAGGTTGTTGTGTCCCTCTATCACTATAACGCTGTGTTACCTTTTGTTTTACCTGATCGCACTTGGAGCACCCGGTTCCAGTGCCTCACCAAAGTTCCTTAGAAAATCACCCTCTCGGTTAGCTGTTTAAAGAACTCCATCCCTAACAATCTCAGCGTTTAACAAAACAGGTTCTTTTTGAAAGGCTTGACTCTGGCTACCCAAAACAATTCCTGCTCTTTCTTTTGATGTTACCTTCTGGATACCTTACAGTGTCTCTTTGGAGCTGCTTTTCTGTGCTGGCTTTGTATGTCCTGCATTAAGTTTATTTTATTTTGCCCTGGAGGCCATGGGTCTACTTTGTAATTATAAGTCTTTGTTGCCTTTCTTTGAGTTCTTTCCAATGTAGCAGTACCTATTTTTAATTGACTTGGCAGAGAAAGGATGCGAGTCTGAAATGCACCGCAGATTACAAGAACATTATTTTTTAAAGTTTTGCCTGATCAAGAACAAGGTAGATTTTTGCTCTATTGGCAAAAGCTTGGATCACCTTCCAAGTCTAACCAAGAGCACTGCCTGTGTCTTTTGCAATCTCTCTTGAACCATTTGGAAAGTGAGGAGGCCACGAGCTCTGTAATTCCTCCCGAAAGGATGAATGTGGGCTACTGCAAGGCCATTGAAGCCAAAGGGCTCTGTGCCTGTATAATGTTATAGGCCATATTTGTGCTGATATAAGATGGATTCAGAGAGAGAGTTTTTGTCTCAGCTGGATACCTCACTGAGCTTAAAAGTAATTAGAGTCTAGGAAGAAGCATATTACAAGCAGGAGAGTGACTGAATTTTAATAAATTAGATTTGAAGTAGAAAATATATTATTATTAGAGATTTTTGTAAACTATTTTTCTCCTATGGATTATAATGCCTCATATTCCTATGTTTGTAATTACTTGCCTTTGCTTTTAGTTTAATCTTAGTGATTAAAGCTGAAAGATAGAAAAAGTGCATTAATGTGGTTGTAATTTCTAGGAAATAAATCATAGTAAGAAATGCCAGATCGTCCTAATAGTTTTACAGAATAACATGAAAGCCACACCCACAGTCGATTACTATAAGTCTTTTATTCAAATGGGGTGGATGGATGAAAATAGGTATAAAAATCCCTATATAAATACATGCAGATGTACCTATAAGCATACACCCCCTCCCATAGAAACACAGCAGATCAGTATTGGATAGTCTGATAGTGGTTACCTGAGTATATAGTGTTTGTATTCGATCCAAATATTTTGGAATGATGTGATTTTTATAATTTACAAAACAAAACTGTTTCCACTTTGTGTGCAAGGCTGAAGCAATGCTCTCATTCAAAATCCCAGGACGCAGTGCAACCTCACTGCTGCCCTCATTTCTGCTCACCTGCACAGCCGCCACCCTTGCGGAACTGATCCTGCAAGACGTTGAGCAATCTGCCGTGAGCAATAACGCTCTAAAATACAGGCTTATGGCTTAACCATGCAAGTCGAGCCTGAAGCACAATTTAAGTGCTTCAAGCCAGGCCAAGTACGCGGCGAGGCCAGAAGCGCGGTGCCCACCCCGTCGCAGGACCAAGCTCGTCCTGCAGCGGCACTCCCGCACGTGGCAGTAGGTGCGTGCAGGACTGGATCCTATTTTTCCTTGAGAACCGATCATGTTATTCAACATGATAAGAGTCCACCCAGCAAAAGAGCAGGTTGGCTGCATGGGGCACAAATGTACGTGTCAAGAGCTTGACATAAGGAGCGTTTTGGGAAGGTAAAAATTCTTCAAAATACGTAGGCAAAAGGCCAGGTGGAGAACGGAGCTTGTTAAATGAGCTGCTTTTCAGCTTGCACAGCCAGCCAGAGCCTGGTACAGCATCTTCCAGGCACATGCCCTAATTTGCAGTAGTTTGGGTTATTGTAGTGCATTTAATAACATTTGATGATAGTCCAGAAAATCTTGGTGCCTCTAAAACCGATGCGAGATGGTGGCGGACAAGGCTGCTGAGACCATCCCTCCTACAGCTTGGTGCAGGAAGACCTCTATTCTGGAGATGACACTCTTGTTGGAGCCGACAAAAAGTCAAAAAGTTCAGGGTGGAGCATGCTGGATTTGGGGCACCACAGATATATCCAGGTTGAAATACAAACATCCTCTTTTAAGGTTTTTTTCCCCACACTGGATGACTTGTAAAGAAGATGTTGAGCTTGCAGCGGACCAGTGCGCTCTGGAGACAGCTGTGGGAAATGAAGTGCACAGAGCTTTATCGCATGTATGCTTTCCTAATGAGTGCAGGAGAGTTAATGCACAGCAGCTTTTAAAGCAAGAGCAACACAAATGAGCAAGCACTGGGAGGCTTACATATGAAACCAAAACTTGTTCTTTACTTTAAAAATACATGTTTGTTTCTGCAGAAGAAATAGTTCTGCTGGGTATCTGTTCTCTTCTGGTTAAGTAAGAATTTTAACAGTATTTTTATTGTAGAAAGTAACATTTCTTGGCAGGCAATTATCTAATATACTCAATACATATGGGAAAAAGGGCCCAGATTTTAGCTGCCCAAGGCAGTGGGTGGTCACCAAGACAGAAAATGTTAATATTCTACCTTTCACAGAAATACTGTGTCTATCTATCAGTGTATTTCTAAGTGCCCAATCATTGTCATATTTCTCTGGATACTTTACAAAATCAGATAAACCATGGCAACTGAATAATAGTGTGGCTTGAAAGGAAAAGCCATTAACAAAAAGAAATGCTTTCTCCCCACTAGTTCCTTAATTTAAGATTCACACCAGGCTTCATCAATCTGAATATTAGAAGAAAAAAAATTTCAAAGAGAATATGCAATGACTAAGTGGTTATATACTCCCCTCTCCTCCCAGAAAAGTAAATGACAACTACGTTCAGCAGAAACCTGAGAAATTGCACTATACCCAATCAGACCAATTGTATCCAGTTTTTGCCTCCAGCAGCAAACTGGTTTGGCACAGCATGTTTGGTTTTAAGCTTTGCATCTCCAAAAAGGAGGCGAGGCACTACTGTGCGTACATACAGGGGAATTTGGTTCTTCATTGCAAGGTTAAGCCATGGAAAGCAGGAAGGAGTACATGCCACGTGCATTTTTCATCCTGGCTAATACAACAGCAGTTAATCTCGTTAAGGCTGCTGGCAGCTGTGATGTTGAAGGGACCGTGGTGCAACAGCAGAGCCTCTCCCGTCATGTGGCCGTGCAGCAGAGAGCGATAAAGCCCAATTGCTCTGTTCCTCACAGAAGTATCTAACCCTTCCTAACCTTTCAAGAGTAGCAGCAGTGAATCCCACGTGACAGTTGTACAATGAGTGGAAAAGAATTATTTTTGAGGATTTTCTGATTTCTACAAAGGTGGTTGCTTTTCTTAAGTTTGAAAGTGTCAGTAACAGACTTCAGTTTCTATCCTGTTTTCTGCATTATATGCTTGCTCATTTGTCTGTCCTAGCATTTAAAAGCTCTCCTCATATGGAAGAATACATTCTACACATATTTTTTGTATTAACCTTTTCTCTGGTTTCAGCTGTAATGTTTTTAGCTGGAGTATTTGAAACTATGCACCTTAGAGACCTCCTTCTAGCTTAGCTAATGGGGCTTCAGTGACCTGCAACGGAAGTATTTGGTCTTTTGATTTGGTACTATTCTTTGTCATCTTCTTCATACAGCCTAAAATTTATTTGATCTGCTTGCTTATTTTCTGTTGAAACATTTTCAATGAGATATCCATGGTGATGTTCGTGTTCTCTCTTATGATTTATTTGATTTAGAGTACTGTAGTACTGAGGTAGATGTGGCCGCCTTCTGCCTTGCATTTCTATCAGTTAATATAACAGCAACTATCTGTCTTACATTCAGTTTCATCTTTCATTACGTGACCTTTTTGGCAATGTTGTTAGATTCTTTGGATATTCTACAGAGTCTTTTGTTTTTCTATTATGATCTTGTGTCATCCTGAGATGACATCATTCACTCCCATTCAGACTGTTTCCTGGGTAATAAAACTCATATCCGTGGACTTTTCTCTGCTTACAGCCTTTTTTTAAATTGAAGATTGGTTATATAGTCTTTCTCTCTGCTTATAACTTTTTGGGTTCTTATAAAACCAGAACAGAATGGTTCTCCCACATCTGGTTTTGACTCCATGGGTGACTGGAGAAATATTCAGAAAATTTGAATGAAGAAATGCTGTTATTATACTTTTGTTGTATTTTAAAGGAAGAATTAAAATAAACAGGGAGTTGGACTAGGTCACATTTAATATTCTGAAATAAATATTGAAATCTGTAATATCAATATACTGTCATATGATAACCATAGGTAAACAAAATAGTTAAGTCATCCATAAGAATCATGGTTCTTTTCTACTTGCAGAGCTCAGAGTAACACAGGGCTGACTTCTTTGCCAGGCACTACCTACAATGTGCCATCAGGTAGGAGGCTAACAAAGCAGGCTTCAGCTACTCTAAATGATATAATTAGAGTGATTAGTAAGAATACCTGTGCATCAGGAGGAGTAAATATTAGACTGAGGAAAAAAAAAAGAAGATTTTTCTTAACAGCTTCAGCCCCTAGAGAGAAGTTAATCCTGCATGTCAAACACACACCATAAACCGGTTCACTAATAGTCTCAGCCATCTGCTAAAAAAAATAAAGCGAGTCATTCATTTACAAGAGCTTGATAAGGTCGATAAATCCTCAAAGGCTAATGAAGTAAAGGGTTCTGAGCAAGGATTTAGCTAGGTCTGTAAGCACGAGAAAGCTGCTCTCGTACCATACATCCATCCCCCTGGGCATTTTACAGAAGGCTTTTGCTGTTTGGGGAAACAGCTGGACACACAAGCGTACCTCTTGATGGTTCGTGCCTCACGCTGCCTGTGTAGCCGTGCCACCCACAAACCTCGTGGGGCTGCCCACAAACCAACAAGCCCACCAAGCTGCTGTGGGCTTTCCTGATTGCTGACATGAGAATCTAAAGAAAAAGGGCTGTACAGCCTTGGGTTTCTGCTGAATTGAGAAGCACAGGCAGATCGGATTTTCTGAAACACCGGCTTCAGCACACCCAACCGGTAAGACGCTTGCGCCGGTCGTGTGAGCGTGTTTTCGGAGCACCCCTGAGCCCAGAGCCTTGAGAGCTACAGGGGACCGCCGCGCTGCCGTCTCCTTTCGAACGGGCTGCAGCCTCACGATCCAAACCACTGTGCTGGATCTGCCATGTTTACTTATAAATCTTTTAGAGGTACTTATTCCACAAGTTAAAATAAACAGGGGAAGGGGTAAGAGCTTCTGAACAAGATACGCACGTGTGTGCATACATATGTGTATGTGTAATAGCAAGTGAGTTGATAAAAAATGCAACCCGAACCTTCCACTATCAGCGTCAGCCTCAAGCCACATGCCCAGAGGACCATCACATCTCTCTTCTGGCAAAGCAGAGAGGGAGAGGGCTTGTTCTGCAGCCGAAAGTCCCTTGACTGAAGTGGGATTTCAGGTTGCCTGGAGCCCCGTTTGTAACACAGCAAAGTAGCGGCTGCTTGTGCAGATCTCTCCCAGGGCAACGTGGCCTAGGCAAAGCGATGAAAAAAGGTTTGCAAGCATTTTAGGACTTAATATATTACGCAGTTATGGCAAATTCCAGGCAGAAGTCTGCCCTCATCCCTGGCGGGCAGTGAGGTGTCAGGAGAAGTGGTTCTGGTGGCAAAAATCACAGATTGCTGTGGCCAAACGCGTTTGAGGGAGGACAAGTTGCATTCTTCTGAATGCACATAGATGAAGAATTTGCATTCTTTGCAGTTCAGTTTTGCTTGATACGTTGCAAGGTGGTTTGTTGGTACCCACTGAATTACTGGGTCTGCCTGGATTTCTTGCTGGAATCGCCCACGTTATCTTTTGAACTTTAGGTATGACTGTGGATGGGGTTTGATGCTCTGTCACAGTGGGGGAGTCCTGTGGGGTCTCCTACTACTGTTTTGGACATTGTGCACGATCCAGGTCCTCTCAGTGCCAGGGACAGCATTACTAGCAAACGAATTATCTGCAAAACTGTGCAATGGACATTTGCACTTTGCTGGCTGCTTATACAGTTTTTAATAACCCTGTAATCTCAGCCAAGACCATGCTTGGCAGGACAAACAGCGTTTTGTCCTGTCTCTGGACTTTCCCTTGCCAGGAGTGCCTCTGCCAAGATGCAGCTCTAACAGGATTAGCCTAGAGCAAGCGACTAACCTAGGGAGTTGGTGTAATGAAAAAATATGACTTTTTTTTTCACTTGATGTGATTAGCAAATGAAATATAACCGGTTAACAGCACCAGATAAACAGTCCGTGGCACTCTTTAAATAATATAATGGACCGTTAGCAGTTCTAACAGGAGTTAGCTCAACCCAGCTTTGTCTGATACAAATACCAACATCTGCTCTCTAGCAGGAGCCAGGTAGCAGCGATTGCATCGTATATTTTCTGAAGAGAGCTTAAATCACAGCCTTTCACAGTTACTAAAGTAAAGACTTTTTGAACTTGTCTCCTGAAAACCCTATTTTGGGGCAGCTGTTAGAATCAGCAGGATTTCCAACACTGACTTCAGTGAGATCCCTAAATCAAAGCATCTTTTGCTGGAAACTTGATGGTGATGTACCTGTTTGGAAAAGAATTATTCAGGCTGAAAGACTATGGTGTACACATTTAAAAATGTAGACAGACTATCAGGAAAAGCTTCCCAAAAATCATACAATTGCAAGACTGAAAGAAACTCCAAGACAACTTTTAAGCCAAACCCGTGCTTTACAGCAGAACCAAGTATTTTCGCACCACTCCTAAGAGACATGTCTAACCTCTTCTTAAACCTCCAGTGAAGGTTATCTAAAAGCTTTCCTTAAAAGCTTTTCCAGTGTCTTACTAGCCCAAGAACTGGAAAATGCTTCCTAATATATAACATAATTTTGCATTACTGCAAATTTAACTATTGTCTTATTTTCAATAGACAAGAAATGTAGTTAATCACTGTCCAGTGAAATGGTCGTCTTTTTTTTTTTCATTTTAAGACTATTATTATATCCTCTCTATCTTCCATTTTCTAAAGAAAACAAACCATATATTTGAGCCTTTCTTTAGAAGTCAGGGTGTCTGAATTGTTGCATTCTTGCTCTTTTTCTGTGGACCCTCTTTTCTCAAAGGAGGGAACTAAAGCTGGACACAGTATTCCAACAGCACTGAGAACAGCCCAATTATTAACTGCCATACCTTATGTGACAGTCCTGCCAATACACCTCATGATATTTTTCTTTTTGAGCTGCAGCTTCCTGCTTCTGACACATGTTAAGATGGTGGTTCATTGTAACCCTAGATCCTTTTCTGCAGAGTAATCCCAGATCCTTCTCTCTCCATAACCCCAAGCTTATATTTGTGCATTTGATTTTTTCCTTCCGAAGTGCAGTACTTCATACTTGTCTTTATTTCATTTCATCTTATTGATTTCAGGCCATTCCTCTGATTTGTCAAGATCAATTCAAATTCTAAACTTGTCCTCCACAGAGCTTGCAACCCCTCCCAGCTTGGTGTCATCAGCAAATTAGTATACATGCTATTTCATCATTTGAACTGCTAATGAAATTATTGAACAGAACTGGCCCAAGGTAGCCCATATAAAATGCTTGTCTGGTTTGATAGAGAGTGTTGATAAGAATGTGAATCATTCTGACTAAATTTTTTTAAGCAACGTAGCCGCTGTACAGTAATTTCAACCAGGCCATCTCCCACTGTGCTATGAAATGTTGGAGAACATTATTCAGGACGGTGTCAAAAGCCCTACTGAAAAAGTCACAACGACTGTTCTCTTAATCAGCAGGCCTATCAAGAGAGGAAGTCAAATAGGTTTGACATGATTTGTTTTTCACAAATCCATGCTGGCTGTTTCTTATCACCTTGTTATTCTCTAGGTGCTCATAAATCGATCATGCAATAATTTGTTCCAGGATCTTCTCAGGTACTGAAATTATACCGACTTCTCTAAAATCCTCAAGGGCTTCCTCTATTCCCTTTCTGAAGATAGAAACCACGTCTGGCGTTCTTTGCCCTCTGAAATTTCCTCTGCGCTTCACGAGTTCTCGAAGATACACTTTTCAGGTTGCCTCTGTTGGCTTCGTCTGGCCCAAAGTCACCCCGACACACGGTCCTCTCTGGGGGTCTGCAATTGCCCCCCACCCTCCTAGGCTGCCCGTGGCCTTCCTCGCCATGGTCTTCCTCACCACAGCCTCCGATGCTGTGCAACAGCCTGGGCTCTCGCAGACAAGGGAGGCATCCCTGCCTTTCCTCCGCCGTGAGCTGCTCCTTTCCCACAGCCCAGGAGCTCCCCCAGAAAGTCCAACCCGTGCCAAGCTCTCTGCGGAGAGCGGCTGCTGTCACGAGGAGTTACTGGGTCTCTCTGAGAGGATGTTCAGTGGATCCACTCCAAGGAAGTAATTTAATATTAAGCAAGTGAATTATTACAGGCCCTAAATTCTGAGATAGGAGCTCTTAGTAAGGCTTCTTGGATAAAGTCCTACTATATATTCAGCCTAGTGTGGTAGTCTGGAGAGTATTTCAACATGACATAAAAGCTTGAACTCGACTAATTATTATTCAAAGCATTTTTTCCTTTGGTCAGTTTTGTAACTCTTTTTTTTGTTAATATTAATATTGATAAGCTTCTGGAGACAACTGCATTTGTGAGAACCAGAGCCAAAATGGAAGAAAAAAGGCATTAACATATCAGCCTTCAATGTGTCATTTGTTACATGCTCTCCTTCTGTTCAGTATGGCCTTTCTTTCACCTCCATCTGCCTTCTAATGAATTTGAAAGTAAAAAACAGAAGAGAACAAAATCCAAACTTTTATTGCTTACTCTTTCAAAGTGCACTCCATTCAGATGGAGATTATTTTCCTGGAAGAGCTGATGGAGTTTCTTGGGACAATTGCAACACTAGTAGGAAAAACATAGTAGGTGTGCTACAGAAGGCTATCTATGTTGACAGAGAGAAGGTTACGATCTAGTGCAATTTCTCCTCTCCCAGTCTGTAATATTATATGAGCAGCAGCAGCAATGTACTGATAAAAGCAGAATTTGGTTAACTTATGTCCTACTTCACCTAAGCAACTTCATTCACAGACATAAACGTCTTCTTGCAGGGTTATTTCTGTTCTGAAATCCTGACGTGGTGTTTCTCCTGCAATCGAGAGCTGACGAGCGTGTGCATTTGCAGCACAAATGTACATGTTTCAGAAATGGTGCCGGCTTACCCGTGAGAAGAGCAGAGTGCTCACCGTGAGACCGAGTCTGTGACACCCACCAGAAGGAAGAGGGAACAAGTGGGAGAGGAAACTGAAATGATGTGTACCATCCTCACACGTGGTGTTGCATAAAGCCAAATCAACAACTTTCCATAATTGGCTCCGAAGTAGACATCGCCTTTTCGAGGTTTAATGCCAAGTGCTTTTCCTCTGCATTTCTGTTTTCATGCTGAGAAATGATCAGCATATTGATGCAAAGCGCATAGCTCCACTTTTCCTCTAGCTTTGCACTAGATATTTGGAAGCTGGCAACCCAGAGTCGTAGGTGCAGGGAAGTGTTGCTTCTAGGAAGGGTGTATGTATTTGACAGCCTTGACTGCAGATGTTTTTCTTCATGAACTTTTCATTACCAGACTTTTGTATATACCTACACATAGAGCATAAGGTATTAACCAATTCCCCAGGGAGTCTGCACTTGGCATAGTACATGAATGTAATACCTTTATCTTTTGACATGACTTTCATTGCAGCTGAGCATGGGTAGACCTCCAAGAAGTCACAGTTCTTCCTCAGCCAGGGCCTCCACTACATCTGCCACGTGAAACTAAAAAAAAAGAAAAAAGATTGTCTCTTCCATTAGAAACACGTGGAGATTTCCAAAGTTTGTTTTCATCTTACACTGGGACAAACAGTTGAACTCTCTCCTTTTTTTGATAGAACAACATATATTGAATATACTGATATAATAATTTGTGATTTAACATATCCTAAAGGCAAACTGAATTATTTTGATTTCACATAGAATTTTTGAAAAAATTGATTCATTACCTCAAAATATTTCAGTGTTAGTGAGCAACTGGTTGTGCACATTTTCAACAAGTTCTCCCTCCAAATACTTGTTACCTTCTTTTATCCACCTCAAATACCTTAAGAGCAGGTCATTATACCAGTACCTGGATAGCTCACACTTTAATGAATTCACCTTACCAGGTCCCATGTTTATTAAGGAAGTGGTATTATTGCTGCTATACATACAGGGTAAGTAATTACTCAAGGATAGAGAAAAAGAGCATCTTTCAGGTCCAGGTATAATGTTCTCTCTCTGATACATCCCATATACATTTTTAGCTCCAAATATCAAACCACAGACTCAGACAACTGCAGGCAACCTACATTCTGCTCTTTCTCCATCCTTTTTGCCTACTGTGAACCGCCAACCTGGTTCCTCAACTACACCTGCATGCACAGCATAGCCCAGGCACAGAACTTAATTCTCTTCTCTGTCAGTCTTGACTAGACACTGCCTCACCAAGAAACCAGGGACCCTAGAGATGTCGGAACCTGCGGCAGGTGCCAACTATCCTCACAGCACCCGTAGGTCAGTACGGTTGAGCTGTAAGCTCATCTGTCCCGGCTGTGCCTTATTGTTATTGATGGGGAAGGTGATGATGCTGAAGGGTGCATGAACCCAGTCGCACTCACTAGGCGCGAAGTATCTTAGCACAGAACTGTGAATCGGAGGTATTTCACTGAGGGAAATAGGCTGCAGTCTTCTGTTATGTATTGCAAAAATGCCATCTCTTAAGCACAATCATCTTGATGTTGTCCCACGTTGCACATGCAGTTATGCACTGATTTCTTCTCAAACTAGTGCTTAAGTGTCATCATTTATGTCATTTGTAGTGATTGCGCAGCGATATACCACTCTGTGGTAAGTATTGGTTGTTGGTGGTGAACTCCAGGTCTTAACTTATTGCTTAACATGAAAATAGAAAAGTTTTCATCATCAGCTTGTCAAAATTCATAGGTTGTGACTCATGTCTGTGCACTTCTGCTCCAATATGATCTCAACAGCTACAGGATAGAAAGACTCAGAAAAGTTTCCCTGTTCTATTCAAGTCTTACTTTTCTCCCTAGGAGAATTAATTTCTATTTAACAGGTGGAAACATTTAGAAAATCCCACAGTGAAGCAAAAATAACATCATTTCTGCCATTGACACAGAACCCTCTCACGGCTTTCTCAGGAAGATTTGCCCTAAGGAAATACTGCTGCAGCAAGTATAATTACAGCAGGGTAATACATACTGGAGAGCCAAGTTATAGCATCTTTATCAGAGACTGTCTTATACCACTAAATCTGTTTTACTACATGTTGTACTAAAGATTTTCTTTAGAAACTGAGAAGACTGTGACAGGGCTTCTATCAACTAATGTTATTCCTATAGCCAATTCAATAGATTAATATTGACTGTACAGTTCTGATAGCCTGGGAGATTTAAATGTGTTCTTTAATATTGTCCAGGCTTCCCTTCTTTTCCTGCCCATTTTTTGTAAGACTCAAAAGAGTCCTTCCATCTTCCCATCCATTTGCTCATCCTTATTGATACTGCGTTGTTTTGGGCAGATGCTGGAAGCGAAGGGTACTCGTTTGCTGTGAGTTGTGGTGTCCCCTCTCACTCCTATCTTTCCTAGTTATACCTGGGATACTGCAGGGTTATTCACCACCTCCCCCTGCCCAAGCCCCAGGTAATATCTGGGGTTCAATTTCCCTTGTCCTCCCAAGCACACAGTAGAGTCTTAAAATGGTAACTTGCACCCACTCTTCACCAAATGCTCTTCCAGTTTCTGGTATCTTCATTTTAACAAGGTCCTGCAAGGGCAAGCCACCTTTTCTCACCTGCTTAAAGCAAAACTCTACATACTTCCCAACAAAGTGGATCTGCGGTTTCTATCAAGACTATTGGATTTTGGTTATAAACATTTGGAGCAAAAAAATGTAATGTCCTGATGTTCCCCTGACAGGCCAGAGGACATGAGTGGTGCAGAGGGGACAAGGAAAGGAGACCTGCACCCCACCAAACCTCTGGATAACAGGTTATGAAATATATTCTGTGCTTTAGCGCATAACTCTAGTCTCAGAAAAACCCAGCTGAGCCTTGCAGCTCTAGGGACAAAGCATTTTTAAAGTATGCACGTTTTGTCTAATGCCAAGGTGCTGCAGTAATCTGAATCCAGGTTTTCCTAATCAAAGTAGGAAAAAGACAGTAATCACCTGTCCGTTACTCTGTTAGGCACAGAACGAAACTCCAGGAGACAGTTACCTTCCGCGCAGTACCCAGCTGGCCATTGGCAGAGAGCGCTGAAGAGTACTCCTAAAATCCCAAGTTACAGTCCTCTAAGGCAATGAAAGGAGATTGGTAAAATGTGCGGTATTGCTGCAGATGACAAAAGAGAATAAAGAAGCACTGGTTACTATTGAATAACCCTTTGAGAACTGCTGCCTTTTCCTAAATATCTCTTTGGCCGGTGCATTAAAGGATATTAGTGTATTAAGGCTGATTCAGGTGACAACTTGTGCTGGGATCCTTTACTTTTCTCTGAAATCCAACAAGCCACAATAGATTAGGAAATGAGGCTTCTTTTTGTTATTTTCTTCCTGCTAATTGTGATGGTCTGTGTAAAACACTGCCTAGTCAAAGATCAGGGTCCAGCTGTGCTAAAGCTTTGCAAAAAGATTTTTAAAAATCCTTTTCCTTCCAGTGGAAAGGTGTTTTTCTTTTTTCTCCAGGTGCAATGGTTCATTATGATATAGGTGATCAAAGAAGGGCTGGCTGTCTCGGAAAAGGCAAACAGGTATTAGTGTCCCTAATCATGTAGTTAATGAGGGGAAATGAATGGCCACTTTACAGGTGGATTTTTTCAGTAGTCTTCTTCCGATTTTAAATCAGCGAGTTTATCCACTTTAACAAAAATCAGAATGGCTGTTCATGGTGGAGATCAAGGGCTCCGCTTGGCCAGTATCCTGTCTCCAGCTACAAGTGAGTGCCAGAGAAGAGTGGGGACAGGAGAGGAGGATTTGATACCTTGAGTAATCTCCTGATCCACAACTACTTTCAGCTTAGAGAATTTTCTGAGCCTGATGTGTTTCCTGTATTGAGATCCAAAGTGGAGCTCTCCTCCACACCCGTTTGTCCAGCCTCTCCTTAAACCTATGCAAACATTTTGCATTTACAGCTTGCGTTGACAGCAAGCGTCCCAAGCCTACCATCATTGCATGAACAACGGTTTCTAGCCTTGTTTTGCACCAAGTTCCTCTTAGCTGTATTTGTACACTCCTAGTTCTTGTATTGGAAGAAACAGTTGCTCCTTCTTCAGCCTCTTTGTGCCATCATCATTTTATACATCCAGATTATTTCCCCTTACTCCTATTTGTATCTTTTCAGAGGGATGATCATGGCCTGCTTGTTCCTTCCCAAAACTATGGGAGCCTTCCCCAGATTTGATCCTCCATGATACTCTTCCCTGAATCTCTCCCAAAATCAGAGCATCATTTTAGAGATTAAGCAACTTAGAACTGCACACAGTATTCAAGGAAAATTATGTATCCATTTCCTCTGGGGCTGAACTAGAATACAACTGTCATTCTTTTGCTTATACATACAGTGAAAGCTGGCCCATCTATCTTCAAAGCAATTTGTATTTTACAGTGACATCTCTGCTTCAGTGCAACCCTGTGAGATACTGAGAACTTCCAAATGCAAAGCGTCCTCCATTCCTTTTCAAGCCCTACAACTCCAGGTAGTTTTTCTTTATAGTATGGGAAAAGTTCTGTTCCCTTCCCCTTTTCTTTTTACACTGTGGGATTTTTTTGCAGGGGTGTGAGGGTGTGTTAGTTTTCTTCTTAATGAAATTTCACTAACCCTGTAATAAGCAAGAGACACAATAATACATTATTTTAATATCTTTCCATCTGCACCGGTGATGTGTGTTTGTAGACTGCTGATCTTAAGGTCATGACTTTAAGATAGACAAAGAATGCCTTGGCAGACTGGGGAACAGCTAGAATGCTTAATTAAAAACAGTAAATCTAAGGTTTTAATGGTAGATGGAGTAAATGATGAAGTTTTACCAGATCTTCTCTACAAACTTTAACCTCATTTTTCATTTGAATTTATAGGTTGCAACAGCATTGAATATAATTCTCGTCTATAATGTGCTGAATTAAGCCATGCAAGCAGGTTTGTCCCAATGGGCTAATCTGCTTGGTAAGAAAAATTGAGCTGATTAAATGATGCCCACTTCATCCTCATTAGAAAGCTCTTTCAGTATAATAAAGCGCAGCCATCTCACAGCTCCTGGCTATTTGCAACACTCGTTATTATCCTTATTACACCTCTTCTCAATATTGTCTACACCTCAAATTTGTCTCAAGCATTTACTGACATATATTAATGTATGTGTTCTGATTATAAAGTGTCTGTCTCAGGCTTTACAGCCAGCACAGTCTCAAGCAGGGTACCTAAACCCCCATGTCAGGCATCTGACCTAAATCTGTATGTCAGGAAAAGGCATCTACCAGCTGACATTTCGACAATCCCTGTGCTCAAAGTGCCTTTCTGCTGCAGGTATGCTGCCATACACGCCAGCAAAACGCTCCTGATGTGGGCACAGCTCTGTATTAGTAAAAAAACAACTTGGATGTTTTTGCACATATAATTTTCTATGGTCCTTCAGGGTGATATAAGCTGGTCTAAAACTACTTCAGACCACTTTTGCAAATTAGCCGAGCCTCCATTAGAATGTGATTTGACAACCATGGTGTTCTGATGTTAGTCAGACTCTGAAAAGCATACAGCTATGCCTTAGAGGTTCTGAACACACATTTAGCTGATTAAGTCTCATTTCAGGTACTAAGCCCCTTTCCTCTTTTCAAGGGGTGGTAAATTTATAGTTGTTTGTTTTGGTTTGGGTTTTGTTTTTTTTTAAAAAAAATTATTATTTATTTCCAGGTATGACCAGAGCTTTCCTTGCCAAGACATCTGCCTTGTGACAACTCTTCTCAACTCCTCCTCTCCCTCCTTCTCTTTCCACTGGCAAGCTACTCACTTTGTTGCAATTGGCAAGTTTTCTTCCTCACTTTAGAAGACCTTCTCCTTTCCCTTTTCAAGCCTGTCCTTCACCTCCACTATGATATTTCTTTCCTTTGGGGTTTATTAATTGGCATTGTAGTTGGACTGCACAGTGTGATTGTGAGTCACATTATCCAGAAGAAAGACTGAGCAGAATGTGCAAGGTAATGGGGACCCATTTGTGATTGTGATTTGTGATAGTCCCAGAAAAAGCTACACTCAAAACCAGAAGGGTACGGTATTAGAAAATTAGCCTAGAAATAGGTGCAAGCAATTATTGTGCACACACACATGCTTGGAGAAGAGGGCAACTGAATAGAAACTGATGTAAATAAGGAAGAAGAATTCTCAAAATTAGTAAAAAAAGGAAAACTGAACATGGATCAATCAGTAGCCAGTTGACGTAAGGGCACAAGAGAGACATTTTTTAAACACAGCAGGAGCAAAAAGAACAATGATCTTGGTTCATTATTAACATTATTAAATTAGCATGAAATAAATATCTTCTTAGTGAGGAGCTAATAGGACCCAGGTCCTGGCCCTGTTCAGCTTAACCTTTTTATCAATAATGTAGAAGAAAATATGCCCTTATTGCTGATAAAGCATTCAGATGACACAAATATACGGTCTTGATACATGACCAGACCAAAAGGACAAAATTAGAGATCTGGATTGCTTACAAAGGAGAGCAAAAATAACCTATATGTATTTTGCTATGGGCAAGTAGAAGCAATATTTCAGCATAAAAGAAACGTAGGATTGTGAGATTTGTATGGGGAGAGCCACACAGGTTCTGAAAAATGGGTTGTGGTTCACAGCAAGTTGAGTGCAGGTCATGTCCATAGATGTGGTACCAATACACACTTTGGGTGTAGAAAAAAAGGCATACCAAGCAGAACTAGAAAAAAATATATCTGACAGTAGTGCAGTTTCTGCTAGGCATCTATACTTCAAGAGAAACACTGAGAAATTGGACATAACTCAGAGAAGAAAACCCTGAGAATGATTAAAGGATTGAAAGATATGCCTTGTAGCAAGGCACTCAAAATGTCAATATATTTGGATTATCAAAGGCAAGGTTAAGGGAAAGTCTGTTTTCAGTTCAGAAGTATCTACAAGGGAAGAAAATGTTGCTAATGGAGGATCTTCAGAGTAGTATACAAAAACACAGCTGAAAGTTGAGGTAAAATAAATTCACACTAGAAATAAACTGGAAGCTTTATTGGGGAAGATAACCAAACCTGCAATATCACACAGAGAAGTTAGATCAGCACTAGATGTTTCTTTCTAAAAGTTTGAACTTTGCCCACTGATACCAGATGGAGGGAAGCAAGAAATAGTAACATATTCTTGGGAGTCCTCTATCTAGTGTAGAAAGTCGGACTAGAGGGTCACAATAATCTCTGATGGCTTTTGAAAATCAGCAAAAGAGTTTTGAATTCATGAAACATATATATGTATTGCATATTGTTTATTATAATGTTATATTTTTAGAATTTGATAACAACCTTCTAAAGTTCTCAAAAGGAGGCATTTTATCTTTACAGTGTTTCCATCAGAATCCCCCAAATTTCTCAGTCACTAATTCTTCCTAAAAACCCCAGAATCTTGATGATTACTCCATTATTTTTTTCCATTTCTTCTTCCCTTCTTATTCTAATATCCAATAGATTGTTTCA
The DNA here is from genome assembly GCF_000737465.1 of Haliaeetus leucocephalus. Lineage (NCBI taxonomy): Eukaryota > Metazoa > Chordata > Aves > Accipitriformes > Accipitridae > Haliaeetus > Haliaeetus leucocephalus. The sequence continues at coordinate 8,602,472 of NW_010972631.1, read as the reverse complement.
GGGAGAAGAGAGGTGAGTTAATACTGACACCACAAATAGTTGTCTAAAAAAAAGTCTCTAATAAAATTGGAATATATTTTATCTGTGGGGTTGTTTTTATTTTCATGTTGAATATAAGTCATTATCAAGTATGTCTACCATTTGCTCATCTGATGAGCCTTGACCCAGAACTTTGCTGAAAGCGTTAAGGGATTTAATGAAACCACAAAATTGGTTCCAGGAATTAACCATTACACAGAGAGGAAAAAGATGTAGATAGCAGTGCAAGACTTTGCCGTTCTCCGTGTTACACTGCAGGAAAGTAATCCGGCTTTAGAATAACAGCTCAGCCATAGGATAATTGTACTCTTTAATACACAGAAACACAGTGCACCTTGTCTGGAAAGAGAAGATTTTACAACAGTTTAGTCATAGCTATTTTCAGTGACTCGGAGAGTTGCAGTGACGTCCACAAAAACTCCTGCAAACTTGGAATCAGCTGCGGGGTTGGTGATGAACGAAAGCTAGTGATGGAGACTTGTGGCCCATTGCTATGTGTGTGCCTTGATATGCCATGAAAATTCCTCCAGACTGGAAGAACACTAATATTGCGCTGATATTCATGCTGTGAGCAGAATGACCCAGGTAATTATATGTGGGCTGTGTCTGACATCAATCTGAAAGCTGTACAGGATTGATTTGTTAATGAAATAAAATTTGACAGCATAATTGATACTGGTAATGCATGGAAAATAGGTCTGGTCAAACACAGATAATTTCCTTTTTTGATAACTTTACCAATTTAGTTAATAAAGATAACCTAACTGTAATACATCCAGAGTCCTTTAGTAACAGACACCATTATGACAAAAATATATGGAGTGCGGTATCAGTAAAATACATCTTAGAATGGATTCAGCATTGTCTAGCAGTCAAATTTTAAACACTAATTTTCAGTGGGGAATGACTGGCAAACATTCTGCAAGCATTGCCAGTAGACTGAATACTACCGAAAGTTCTGCGAAGATCTGGAAATAATCCTGAGCTCGTTCCTGACAGAAGCTTTGGATGCTACTGGTAAAGTGGTAAATATTGATGAAGGGTAGACAGTCTTTTGAGACATTTGAATAATTCAATATGTTAGCCCATTCATACAGAAAATATTTTCATACAGCCAATACATCCTAATATACCAGAACAGAAACTTTAGCCCATACCAAGAGAATGGGTATTTATTGGCAAATCATGAACTCCTGAAAACCATTTGGGATTCGAAAGAGTAAAAAGGTGAATGGAGGCCACTGTGAAGAAAAATGCAAATCTTGTCAGTAGTAAGAGAGGACACCTAGCAGGGGCAAAGCGATGCTTTACCCCAGGGACAGGTGAGCCTGGTACAGAACTGTTCCACGTATTTGCAATAGCAACATGGTTTAGAACAATCTTGAAATATCAGAGAATGTGCATAAGAGATTCACAGAAATGATCTGAGGGTGGGAGCAAGTGCTTCTCGGTGAAGAGATTTTCAGCATTTTTACACTCTAGTTACCGCACTGAGCTTTGTGTCACCGTTCCGATTGCTTGACCTAATTCTTCAAAAGGTCGCTCTGTGTAGTGTATCAAAAGTGAGCTTGGGAGGCAAATTAACTGCAAAGTGTACATCCCTTAATTGGAAAAAATACGGGGGACTATGTTTTCAGCCATTCTGGGAAAGCCATACCAGGAACCAAGGCAGACAAATTTAAATGGGAAACAAAACACAGAGTCTTAATGAAGAGTGTGCTTGGCCATCGCTAAAAAATCTGCAGCGGTGATTCTTGTCTCTCTCCTTGTATACACATGAGGTCTGAAGGCATTTAGGAAAGTCACTATATTCAAAATGATCTATTGGGCTTTCTCTAAAGGGCAGTGGGGAGAAAGCGTTCAGCCTGGTTATATGGGAGGCCACTCTCTAACAATGTGATGCTCTCTCTGGCCTCAAATTCTGTACCATACCGCCACTGGTTTAAGCTATTTGAAAAAGGAGTGATCTGGATGCAGTATCAGAGAAATTGTATTTTCTGAGATCGGCTAATGAGGATATAAAATTCCCCCGATCATTCCCTTGCGTTGTCAGACTGTTATGTCTAGCAGTTATTTTTGAACTCTTGCTAATAGACAAGAGAAGATATAGGGGATTAATCAGAGGAAATTCAGGAGGCTTTTACTGTTTCCCCTTCTCTTTATTCCCATAGCAATGACAAAGATGAAGCATCCTCTATAAAAATGCCAGAACTGCTAAATCAGGACTCATGTGAACACATTTGCTTTTACTGCTGCCCTTGTGATTCTCCTGCTGTTTACGTGGCTTTTATAATTGAAGTGATATTGTTGAAATCATATCTAGCACAAGAGCTCCATATTTATTTTTCCTCCCCACGACTTTGGTCTCAGATTTCTCTGATAAATGATGTGAAGCACTACATTATCTTCCAGCTCTGCAAACACTCATTCTTCCACACCTCCCCAGATGCAGCTATTCACACCATCCACCGAGCTCTGATCTTCTGTCTTCACTTGTCTGTGTCTTAAAAGAAGAGGCAGATGCAGCCCCCGAATCAATGGGAGGAGCTCTGCAAATACAAGCACATCTAACGACACAGAAGATTTTACAACAAACAAGAAAGTGCTAATAGAGCCGTTACAACCCCTACCACGCTCTTCCTCTCCATCTGCACCTCTGAAGATCCGTGACCGGTTAAAGGGGACTTTCTCAGCTCTGCAGGACCTTTGCCACCAAGGTATTAATGTGTTCAGTCTCTTTATTCTAGAGTACGACTTCATAGGTTGCATAAGGTCAAAACGCATTGAACTTGTGGAGCACTTTCATCAGAGAGCTGTCTCTGTGTTTTCATATACAATTTCTGAGCTTTCTCCCACTTACTGAAGGATGTGGGAATGCACTGCTAGCATCACTCAACCTTCCCATCCACCTGATATTTTGCAGATTTTTACAGGAAGGAAAATTAAAAAGACTTACTCATGGTCACACAGCACCTCCACGCCAGGTTCAGTCAGGTAACCCCAAACTTGTGACTCCCCAAAATGGCAGGCATGACAGGCACGCAGTCGGCCATGCACTTTTTTCTATTCTTAACTTTCGCACTCAAGTATTGCACGGGGCTCAGCTGGTGAGAAGTTTTATTTTGAAATTTAAATGAACTTCAGCACCAGTGTGTCCTCTTGCATTTTTGTCATCTTCTTCTTTTCATGTTTGATTTTGACTCCAGTCTGAGGTGACACAGGGTTTGATGGGCTGGTATAAACATGGGTATGATAGCAAGAAGTGAAAGTTCATAGAGAGTCCAAACGCCCTCAATTTCCATTGAAATTGGTGATTCTCAGCATCTCACAAGAGTGGGTTCTATGTTTTTACACTACATGCCATAGAATATTATCCAGAATGTCAATTTAATCTTGGGGCAGCAATGAATGACAGCTTAGCTCAGAATTTGTATTTCACACAGCACTGAAGTCACACTTCAGTTTACTAGATAATGGAGAAATGCAAACATAAAAAAAATTCCAACTTTCTGACATAGATACAGGTTTGTAAAAAGGCTATAAGGAGGACTTTTCACTGTATTTTTGTTAAGACACAATCTGGTTTGTTTCATTTGTTCCACTCTTGTTTTTTTTGTTTGAATCCCATCTTATTAAAGTGGTGCAGAAATATGAACTGCAGCGGATATTTAACGACCTGATAATTGAGGTTACAGTGTTGGAATTAATAACCAGACTAAAAAATGTATATATAGTGCTTTATCAGGACCACAAATTGCCAAACGTAGTAGCATTTTCCTGTCCAGAACCCCTCTCAGATGGCAGTGTCATGCTGAGCTGATTTTCCTTGGCATATCAATTTCCATTTTGGAGAAAAGAAATTTGATCTTTGGGCCTTGGATCCATTGTACCACTGACAATTAATGATATTTTGAAAAAGGCTGTACATCTCAAAATCCACCAGAATATGTCTGGCCTGTAGCACAGCAGGAAAAGAAAATTCAACTATTGTAAAAATGTGCCTCCATTAGCCTCGATAACAGAAATGCAACAATATCTTGAACACTTCTAGTGTATGAAATAAACAATAAATGGTTCCTGAGCAGTGCTTGTCACAAGGAGAGTAAAGTGCTTGCAAGGAAAAACTAGTAAAACAGATTTTTCCGGGTCTTTCCCCATAAGCCCACCACTTACCAGTGCTCTGTGATTGTGACAGGAATGTGGTGCTTTTGTAAATGTTGCCTTTCAGATGAGATACGTGAGTCTTGATCAGCTGTATACAGGACCTGGCAGAGAAGTTAGAGGGAGAGTTATTAGCCAGGAAAACAGGACAAAATCCTTCTTGGGCAATTTCTCTGCATTTAGTAATACCTTCAGGAAATGAAGTTGCTGTTCTTCACTTTCCGTTCTAAAATAATAAGTTACCTTTACAAATTGTTGGTGTGGAGCCGGCTTGTGTTCTCCCAGGACAAGATTGCTTTCCAACAGGTCCCTTATATAAATACAGCCCTTAATTTAATGCCTTTTCCATTTGCCGTTGAGGCTGTCCCTGCCGTGGCAGCCAGGCTGCGTCAATCACAAGCGCTGTGCTCTGGATCGCCCAGCGATGTGCCTGCACGGAGCAGCGGGCTGCCTTGTCCCCCGCGTTTCCACGGTCCGTCTCAGGCCTGGGTTTTGGTAGGAAGGGACCGTGAAAAATCACGTGAGAAATAATGAGAGTGACACTGAAGGAAAGGGAATTGAGTGGGGACTGGGGAGCGGGAGGGGGTAAGGAAAAGCAGCGAAGCTGAAGCAATTGGGAGACGTGCGACGGAGGGGTTGTGCTAAAGGCTGAGCGAAATTGTGCTGTCTTCTCTGAACGGCCATTGATTTCCCTTCTGCCCACGGCGGCAATTTTGCAAGTACTGTTACTACTTTGTCCAACTGTAAAAAGCTCAGAATGAAACTCTTAAAAGCGAACCTTTACAATACAGTCTCTAAGACATTTGGGGAGCTTTTAAATTGAAAAGTGCTACATTAAAACTAGGTTATTAGCAGTAATTACATGTTACAATCTTGCAAACCTCTGGTTCCTTCATTCCCATCATCAAAGCTTTTTATATCACAAGGTTTTTCTTCATTTAATTGTAGCCTTATATTAGACTTGTCCTGCATTTTATCTACCTTCGGTTTCTGGAACAATAGCTTATCCTTTCAACTATGTAACTTTCGAGTCCCTTTGTAGCATGAGACAAAGATGAAGATGCTGAGTTGATTCACAATAATTATATTGTTCCGTTGTAAAGAATCGCAGAGCACTCTCCTTGAGTTCCTTAATAAAGACCTAGCTGTAATTAAGCATTAGTAAGACCTATTCAAACATTAGTCTACCTGGAAAGTTGGTATCCTCACAAAAATTCATATCTTTGTTCTCCACTTTGATCGTTGTTATATTAGATGCTTTCTATGCAAATTAACTAAATGTTCTTTTTGAAATATTGTCCTCCTTTAAGCTTTCCATGATTAGCTAGAACTTTGACTTTCCAGCCAAATTCAGTTTAGCCTTTTCTCTCTGCAGCATACTGCAATTCCGAACTGCCTATTCACTTATCCACTTTCACTGAGCTCTGAAATTTGGCCAATATTTAACATCTCCCCTTGGATATCTAATCATGGGCTTAACTGAGGAAAACCAAAACTCCTCGTCTTCTCTGTCAAATTCTCAAACTCTCTCACTCTCTGCTACTGCTGCCTCTATCCCTGTGTTGCCCTCGACACTACGTGGGGTTTATTTTTCTCCTTTCTCCAAACATTCAGGCCACATTTAAATGCAGCAGAAACTCCCTCTAAAGCATATTATTGTCGGTGCTTTGCACACTGTCATTCAGACCCTCCTCAGCTCCCATAGCAGCTAAGCCTACTGTAACACATTTGGTTCCTTTTGCCCATATTACTCCTTTCAAACTCTCAGAAGATGAGACAAAAGCCAGTGTGTTCCCCAGGCAGCAGCCCAGCTCTCCCACCTTGCTGGAAGTCTTCACAAGTTCACCCTTTCCCCTGCTGAACCTGAGATGTTACACCTCACGGCCGAGGCTTTGCACAGTTTCACCTTGTCCTGCTTTCTTGATTTTGTCTCAGAACACGTCGCCCTTCTGCCTTTCATTACCATGCTACCAGCTTTGAAGGTTCCCTTCTCTGCCTCGCTCGCAAAAGACTGTCATCTTCTTTGCACGTCGCTCCTGGTACATGCTGCACTCACCCTGCGGTGAGGCCATGATCCTGTTTAAAACCCTCCTCAAGACATCACTGCCTTCTGCAGCCTACATATGTAGCCTCCACGAAATTAGTCATCCGTTAATAGCCAAGACACACTGAAGCTGGTAGTCTTGGGATTTTCTTATATTATACTTACAGAGTCAGACTTAGTGACTTTTTGGAAGCACAGAACTGTGTTTTATGTAACCACAGCATCGTGATTATTCATCTTATCACTGTGCTCATCGTCCATCTGGTTCTTTATTCTTACCGCTTGTTTTGAATTCCATTTTAAACTCTTTGTGGCACAGACGATGGCTTCCCATGTATCCATAGTCTTTCCAGTTCCAGGGGACCTTGTTCCCGGTTGAAGTAAGCCTTTGGGTGCCATCACATCTCAAATTATATTAAAGAACAACAGTAACATTGATTATGTTCCAGAGTAACAACAGAAAGCAAAATTAATAGTAGCACACAGGACTGAAGTCTGAAGTGTGTTTCTGGACAAGCAGGAATAAAGCCAATCCCTAGTTTTCTTATTAATCCTCAATAAAAAGATTCCAGGATAAGTGACATCCCACAGCCGCATTCTTACTGGTGGTCAAAGCAGTACCTGGGACAGACGGACAGACACATGACTGTACAGTGGTCCTAAGGCTAAGCGTATTTTGGTAGTGCCTTTCCAAGTTCCAGTTATGACCATCTTTTCATATGTGTCAAGATACTTTAAATAATGTTAGGCTGCTGACTTTTAGGAGACCAAGCGATACTGAAGCTGTGCTATATCATGTTTAAAGGGTTAGCATTTTTATGTGTTCTTAAAAACCGAAATTGCTCAGAGGAGGTTCTGTGTAGAGCTGTTCACAAGAGTAGACAACTTTCATAGAGGAAAGAACCGCGCAGCCCGGTGTGGAGCTTGTTGTGAGCCAGTGGGCTGTCCTGTCCTGCGGCATGCACTGAGGGACCATGGCCTTAGGCAAAGAGCATCTGTCTCTTGCAGCTTTGTCTGCTGGATATTTCAGGGATTAGAATAGTACCCAAAAAGCACAAGTGGGATCTGAAGCTGTCATTTTGGCCTAAGCTGTAGCACAGCTGTAGGAGGCTGGAAGGGTAGCTTAGTCATGCCACCATAACCAGATGGACAGACACTTGGTGGTGCAGGAAAGCCCATGCTGCCACGGCAGTCAAATGCCAACGACTGCTATAAAGAGCAGCAGACAAAATCAAATGTGTCCCTGAACGTGAGATACCAGTCTGCTTTTCCTTCAGGAGGGGTAGCGATGTCTGATAGTTTTAGCTTCTGAAAACACAGGTACGTTGGTTGCTGCTAGAAGCTGGGGCAGAATTCACATGCATCTTCACATGTGGTCCTCTCAACTGAGAGCTTGTCTGTCCTTAAGTTGAAGTATTAGAGTTACACCTGAGAATGGTATTCAAATCATGCTTTTCAAGATGTTATAAAAGGAAACAAAAGGTTTCAGGTGGACTTTTGGCCAGTGGGACTCTCTTTGAACAGGCACCAAGATCAGGATTCAGAGACCACATGGTTAGCCAGGATAGGCCCGTTGCACGTGCCAAAGGCTGCGGGGAGGAGAAACGTGCTCTGAAATGTTGTGGTGCAGGAGTCAAAATACACCCTGGAGAGGCAGAAAAGTGGGGATGCTGGGAAGCTGCAGCATCACGTCTCTGCTCCTGGGACAGCGATATACGGCAGCTCTGAAACATCTTCGTAACAGACTGTATGCTCGTGCCACTGATTTAATTTCACAAGGTTTCCTGTTGTCTTCTGTGCCGTTCCCCAGGAAAGTGAGCTCTATTCCACGCGAGAGGATCATCGTCTGGGCCAACACAGCCTTTCTCCCCCTTCCTAGTCTAATTACCTTGTTAATTGTGATAGTAACATTTTGAATGGATGTCTCACTGAAATAACGGACAATTCACACCACTTACTCTTCCTGACATTAGTTTTAAAGCAATGATCTCTAACCACTTATTAATCCCTATTCATATAAATAATCCCAGAGGCATCAAAGCTCATGACTTTCTTTAGGTAAAAATATAAAAACCATCTGGGACTGCTCTGCAAAACTTTGTCTTTACTTTGTACTTTATTTTTAATAGGTAGCAGCTCTTGTTTTTGTGATGGCAACATAAAATGGTAGAAACAGGAGAAGCAGTTAACACTGAGAGATCTCAAGAGGATTTTTTACCACTTGGGCCAAATGACAGGCTGACTTCCCAACCTTGTTGAAGGCTTAGCGCTAATCAAGTTATATGGAAACATAACCACGCATTATCAAACACATCAATAAATATCAAACACAAGAATTTTGGCAAAGCTTCTGTACAATTTATTTATTTTAAATGGGTTTAATTTCTTTAGTTTTGCCTTTTTTACAGAGATCCTCTGGTCACTGAATGAACAGTTGTGCACAATTTCCCAGGCACGTTATGCCCTATTCTTAAGACTAATCCCTGTCCTTTTTCTTCCAATGACTTTGCATGTAAATGGTAAAGTAAACAGGGATTTCCAACCACCGCCTGTGTTTAAGCGAAGCACAATTTATAGGGAAAGGTCTCTTTTATTACAGAAACTGATGTAGTTGAAGAAAAATTAACTGGACAAGATATTGTGCCTGTAAGTCCTTTTTCAGGTGATTAGGGGTTAGAGGATTGGGGGAGCCCTGAAAGGAGAACTTGCCTAGCAAACAGCTTTGGAGAGGGTTTAGTGAGGGGAGAAGACTCTGGAGGTGTTACGGAAAGGAGCTGATGTTCGTTCTTCCCATCCACACAATGAGCTCCTAAACCTCCCTAATCTCTCTAGAGTGCAGATGCTGCTTTGGGAGCTTTATATTTTAACTACAGCCCAGTGACAATTTCTGCTAGTAGTTGCTCAACTTAGTAAGGTTTGACCTTTTCATGCAGATGAAAGTTGTAGCCAATGTAATTTTAAAATCCTAGGGCAATTTACTTTAGTGCTGCAGCATACACCAGAAAATAATATCCTAACTAACCAAATGTCAACAGAATGCAATTATTTAGGACAACTAAAATTATATCTTGAAGGCAGACCAGAGTATAATCTTAGTGGAGCCTTCTTTATGAAAAAAAATTGTCTGGTGAGTTTCTGTTCAGGAATGCATAATTTGTTCAACCGTGCCCCATCACTTGTTATCAAGTGAGATATTTAATAGATGTGATAACTGTAAAAAGACAGTAAAATTATTAGCCTATCATAACTTCCTAGGGACAGTATTTTTTTTTACAAGACTGTGCATACTGAGTGGAAATATATAACGGGAGGTAAGAAGCAACTATTTTATAGTATTACCTGTGAAATCCCCCTTACTTAACATTTGCTGACATTGCACTATCTCCCATAAATTTATTGCATGTATTTGTAATAAAAGCAAAATTTAAAGAAGAAAATAAATCACTGATGTCCATGTTAAGAAGTAGCTTTTTTTTTGGCATCATCAGAAAAAGCAGCAGCGATGCCAGTATCCCCTTTTATACAAATGTGTGGGCTAGAATTTGCCTTTAAATGCTGGCAACTGTGGTACCTCCGCTGGGATGCAGCGGGTTCATCCCTTTGGATGCAGTGAGTGAAGAGAAGCACGAAGCCCACCTGGGCCACCTCCTCCCTCCGTACCAACGTGGACAGAGACGCCTGTTCCCACGCACAAGCCTTGCCCAGAATTTCACACCCTCCTCTGCTGAGGGCTCTTCATATGCCCTTTCTTCCAAGAAGGTTCCTACAGTTCTCAACACACAGCTGGTCAGGGAGGATCGTGCTGTCTATTGCTGGTTGTTATATGATAGAAGCAGTAAGAGGCCCCAGCTAAAACCAGGGTCTATTGTGCAAAAATAGCAAACGTGCTTGCCTTCTCTAGCGTGAGGCTCTCACAGCCTAACTAGCAAAATAGGACACATTTACATTTCCCCAAAGAAATCCTTTTGCTCCTCGTGTCAGAGGCTATTTCATCTCAGCTGTGGAAGGATTACAGGCTCAGCTGGGGAGAGAGGTACAAAAACCTCTCTCACAAGTCCAAACTCTTTGAAGAGCTCCCTGTCCTTGCTGCATTGCAGGACTGGTGGGCAGCCTCGAGCGGAGCGCAGGAGCTGCCCACAGGCCTCCTGCGTGTTTCCCGGGGGGTGTACCAAAGGAAACTCCATGTTTTACTCCTGTACGGGTGTGGATATAATTCAGATAGGAAGATTTCTCTCCAGAGATACCTTTGTTCCAACATCGACTATTTAGCCGCACGCCGTCAATCCTGCTGCTGGTGCCTCAGCAAAACTGCAGCTGACCAAGGAAGAAAGATGATGCTTTCTCTTCTCTATCCCTGGTGGACAATACCAAATTACCCTGCCCGGCATTTGCCTCTGCTACATTTTCTTGTAGCTGAAAGGTTCAGATTAACCCTGCAAAATGCATGGAGTTACTCTGAGAGGAATAAACAGTCTTGGTCGAGACTTTTTGCTTACCCCACACACTCCCCTTAGAGAAAGTAGCAGAAGCTGATGAAGAGACACGTGTGGGTTTGGATCTTTTTGCATGATCCATGTATAACGGGAAGAAAAAGGGTAAAGAACAAGCCTGTGGAAGCTTCCAGGGTTGCTAAACCGTGCAGTGGCCGAGGCAGCACAGGGCTGCCGAGCTGCTGGATGCACCCTGCCCAAATCCGTGTCGGGGGGCCGGGCCATGGGGGAGGCATGTGGTCCTATTCCTCCTGCATCCCAGCCATGACAGTGGGTAAATGTCTCAGCCGTGTGCCTCCCAATTTATTTTTTATTACGTCTTTGGGACCGAGAATGTTTCTGACCCTGCGTTTGCACAGTGCCTCTCTTTCTCTGGGGCTCGCTGTCCTTTTAGCTGTCCCTAGAGATATTGTACTTTTAATACATACCATAAGGAGACAGAAATAGGGTTTTTTCACATAGTAGGAGGAAAAAAATGGCAGACATTAAATACTAAAAGTAAAGCAGAAGGCTGCTCGTCATTCTTTCTATGTATTTCATTTTAGACTAGGATTTGTAATTTATAATAAAGCAGTAAAGTTTTATGAATTCTGGTATTTTTGTTTTACTTCCTACTCAAACTTTTGAAATAAGGTTAGTAAAAAGAAAAACAAAGAAGACAATAATCTACAGAAGTGCTAGAAATGGAAGCACAGGGGAGCAGTTTGAAGCTGTACATCCAGCTGTGCAAAAATGTTGTGGTTTCTGCTACTGCCTCAAATTGGTCCTGGTTGTAGGGCTCAATTCACAGACCAGACCTGGATGCCAGTTCTGGTTTTCTAACCAATTTAAGTTTAACTCTCTGTTTCCTCTGCTCTTTTCATCTTTCCACTAACGTTAGTCAGCCTTGCTGTCTCCTATGGTCGTCCTCGCCTACCCATCTAGGACCACCTGTCCTGCTGCCCAAAACCATTCTTTCAGTGCTTTCAGGTCTTCCAAATTGCTTTGGAAAACCCCTAAAATGGCTAGGAATGTAATTCAGAAGATTTCATATATAATAAAGATAATGATTAAAGGATTAATTGTTTGCATGTTTTGCTTCTAGACATTGAAAATCCACATGCTGCCAAACAACTGTCTTTTAGCAGCAGCTCTTGTCCTTCCCATCTCCTCCACCCTTTTATCTCATAATCACCATCACTCACTGGGTCATGCCAAATATGTATTTGAGCTCCTCTTGGCCAGATCTCTGTCCTTACATGTTTGTTTCAGGTGTGTAGCACATACCTGATAGCTTGAAAAATAAAGCAGGTGAATCATATTAATCTATTAAGACATGACTTTTAGAGAACTGAGGGTGGAAATTTCCCAAAAGCTCTGTGCATTTTTATGGGTGACTCCCAACCATAAATCTCATAGACATCTCACTCTGGGTCTGGATCAGGACTGAGGGGGTAGCCCACAGGAAAACTGCACTAAGGACAGGAGACCTATGGCTCAGGTGCTAGGATGAAGCCCCTCCCTTGTTAGGGAATTAATTTCAAAATAAGCAACTCTTGAAAACTACTTTTGAGACAGCCAAGGGCAGGCAATTTCGATCAGGTAGTGACCCAGCAAGGCAGGGTGCCTCCAGCCAAGATTTTCATTGCTCTAAGTCATCCCCAGGTATAATCACAGAGCTTTGGCAAATCTGGGGTAGGATCTATTCTGGCAGAAACAAAGCATCGACCTTGTAAAAGAAGTCTTGTCTATACAGTGAGTATGAAGATGGATCCTTGCTGAATACAGGAGCAAAGAAAAGGATGATGTGCTGGATGGCAGCAGTGGAGGTACTTATGCTGATAAAGCAGCTAAAAAATGCTTAAAGTCTTGCCAGCAAAAAGGTGAAGAGAGTTTAATTAACAGACCCAAACCCTTTAAGTGACCCAGACCCAAACACAGGGCTTTGTTTATTTGTAACAAGGATGTTTAACATTACCCTCATGGTGAAGTCACATTTTATATTTACTGTGCAGATGTAAGTGATGACACAGATCTCAAGGCAGCGGTGATGTGATATTCAGTGGTGCATGTTTGACAATCAAAAAGAGGAAAGCGCTCTAGCTTCTGAACGTACTTTGTTGCCATACCGGAGAATGTTTTGGTGTTTCCCTCACCCATTTTGGCCATTAGGCCAAACGCCTCAGTGGTACGTCCAAGGAAGCTGCAGGAATGGAAGATCAGCTACAGCATCAACGTTTTGGTCCAAAACCTAATCTTTACTCTATTTCTCTGTAACATTTATGTGCCAAATGCAGCAGTCTGATGTTCACTCATCTCTGCTAACCACGCTCAAACACTTTCAGATTTAAAAAATTACTTGTTTTTAATTTCTGTCAATCTTTGGATAAGCTCTGATAGGTCCGAAGTGATTTCAAATTACAAAGAAGATTCGAACTTTGCAAGTATTCTGAAATACACTGTAATAAATCCTTCCATTTCCTCTCCCAACACCCTAAGCCCCCAGGGCCTGTGCGATAACCACTCCTTTCTCCAGCCTGCTTCATCCTTCAATGAAGCAGATTAATTTAATAACCTTAACATAGGGAATTTTGTATCTCTCTAATCCCCACAAGTTGGAGCCCTCAATACATATACCCTAGACACTGGCAAATTGAAAGTTCATTCAGAACCAGAGCGATGGAAAGACCAAGGGAAATCGTGACACCCGTCAGTTCCCGTGGCAGCTCTGCTGCCGTCTGGGCTCAGCGGGGCTGACAGGGGGTCGGATCCGAAGGCATCACGCTCTGAGATGGACCGAAACGTGCAGGGGAGCTGAAGACACTGAGGGAGCGTGAAAGCTTCCTTTGGACATCATACTGTAAGGGGAAAATAACTGAATTAGTCTGAGGCTTGGCTGATGTTGACATTTGCAGTGAGAGGAGGCAACTTGTAAGCTTCTGCAACCTTCCGTCCTTGCTGACATAAAGTAATATAGTTTGTTCCTTGCAATATCTTATTCACTTAACATTTCAGATACACTGTCTGAAGTACCTTGGGATCAGATACACTCCCTACATAAGCCTAAGCTACTAATATAGAAGGATACTATTTATTTCTTTGTGATGCCCTTTCCTCCACTCTCACTTTAACGTGAGTTTTGGTAAAAACCCACCAGATTGACAGCTTTATAGACTGCAGCTCTTATCCGCATAACAAGTATATTACAAATAGCAGGACGCCAGCCGTCCTCCTTGCTGCACTATCCAAGCAAGTGCTTACCAGGGAGGAGCTGCCTCACCGGAGAAAAGTTCACTCACTGCAGTGCTCCTTCAGTTTAGAATTGCTTTGTAAAGGGTGTTAACTGGTTTTCTAAAGTAAGCAGTGAGTTCCCTTGAGACTGGAGTTAGAGCATAAAAACGCTGAAGAAGGGACCACCAGCACAGTATTAATTTCATCTGACTTTAAAGATCTTCAACATAGAGATGAGCTACTTGTCCAGAAGTCCTGCATAGTCCAGGGAAAGAAAAAGGACGATTTAGAAAGATTTGTCTCAGGTACATTGGATCTCTTGTGCCTTGTTTGTATGCAGATACCTACATTGCAAGCACCTGCATTTGGATTGATGAATCCCATCCTCAATGACATTTAGATGGCCAGAAATTTTTTTAGGTTTTTGCTGGTCTAGGTCAAATTCAAAGTTATGATTTCAAAGGGGAAAAAAAAAGATGTATGCTGTGATTAAACTGTGTTTTTGAAAGATGCTGTTAGTCCACTTGAAGTACTAAACTGCCACTTCAGAATGGATAATAATAATAATAATAAAAAGCAAAAGGAATATATTTTGCAGATAGAGTGCCCTGTTTTCAGAGTCTTAAACTGCCCCAAAATAGTTGGTATTAGTATTATTTATTATATTAATTTTACCTGCAGAGTGCCAGAAACATTCATGCAACTTCACAGGGGAATAAAGGTGACAGGCCACGGCTTAAGAGCTTAAAATACTAATGAGACTAAACAGAGGAAGTGATCACAACAAATGAATGGATAAAGTGCGGCATGGAAGAATAATTCACAGCAGCATAACAGCAGGAGAGAAGCACTTTGGGGTGGCTATCCTTCTTTAATTCCTCTTTGGCTCCTCTAGTTACTATTTTGTATGTCTGAAAGGGGTGATAGAAAAAAGTCAAAGGGCTTGCCCAAGAAGAAAAAGTGCCAGAATTGGGACTATAAACTACAGTAGTTCACCAGACCTACCTCAAGCCACTGTACCGAATTACTCTCTGAAGAGTTCACAGCAGTGGAACAAGTAAAAGTCTGAAAACAGTCAGGTAAACAGTTCTTTGTTCCTCTCCTTATTGGAAGAGGTTAAAGCAACTGAAATAAAATTTCACTCAAACATTCCCATCCTGATGGACAAATTTCAGTCCAATGTAATTGGAAATGGCAGTTGAAAAACCTTGATAAAAGGGGTTTAGATGAGAATGCTAACAAAGAGCAGTAAAAACTGGCAAGGCTAATCCAAGATTGTTTTTCCTGCTGTCTCCACAGTAATTTTCTAACCCAAATATTGAATTTCTTATAATATTTGTTAGGTATCTCCTGAGGGATGCTGTGAAAACTGCCATTCAGCTGCTGTAAAGGAATCCTTATTGTCTGAATCGAGGAGACACATTCAGCTCATGAACACAAACTGAGCTGCTTCTATAACTTCCAAGATTTTTTGGACAATGTTTTTCTCATATTATTGCAAATTATGGACCCAATTCACCTTAGGCTACAATAAACTATGGGTTTAGTATGTTCTGGGAGAAGATGATTGATTAGGTGCCTGACAGAACACACGCTGAATTATCTAACCCTTTCCAGTTAATTAAGATGTCTTCTGGGATGACCTGTCAATAGCAGCCCTCACACAGCATGACAACCCTCTCCCCAGGTCCTGAAGTTCATCATCATTTTTGACCCTTCTACACAGATACCCCTCAAAATGACCCAAGATCATCGTTAAGGAAATACACATATGACCTTCAACCAGGGGTGACAGCATAGAGTTATGTGGATGGCTTCAAGCAAAAGACGCACAAGAGACTGTGTGATAAGCCAGAGTATTTTTCTATAATGTTATTAGCAAGAAAGCCGCAGCAAGTGGCAAAGAGGTTAATAGCCATGTATGAACCGGGCATGTGCAAACTGGGGATATCCAATGAAGGAAACCCTGCGCCTTAAACAGGTGGTGCAACTACCAAAATTGTTACAGGTAGGTCTATAACTTAAGGCTCTTCTTGTTTTTTATCTAGGGCAATTTCTCTTTTATTAATGGCACTGAAGGAAGGACCCTGTGACACGTTATTTTGCTGTTTAGAGTGATGTTTCTGAGTGCCACCAAATGTTGCAGCAGAACCTGTGTTTATCTGACAGAGTGTTCAGGAGGAAAAAGTACTCTGTGCATGTGAGAAATTATGTTTTGGGGTGTCTAAATAAGGGCACAGCACAGTGAAGGGGGGGGGTGATGTAGTGTGAAAATAGGTCACAGGAGAAATGGAACTGACGTGAATAAGGTATAGAGCATGTGTACACACTATGCTTCCATATACCACATAGAAAACTGATTATTTCTTTGAAGTAGCAGAAATAATCACATCTACATCTTTTAAGGAGTGAGTGAACTGGAATAATACATTGCTCTATAGCATGAAGTCTTACAGCATATTACAGAGAGATTGTGAATAACGTTGTACCATCTGGAATTCTATTTCTCCAAACCTTATATGTTAAAATAAAACTAATCAGCGAAATCTGAAATCAAAGCAGTCCACATTGCACTGAATTTCCTGTTGCTAGGCATCACTTGTTCATACTGTGAGGCGAGGTGTTGTTTTGTTTCTAGCATCAAAAAAGGTGGTAAGATTTTCCCACCTTGTAAGCATTTAAGCAGGCAGTAGAACAGATAGACAGGTGCCAAAAAGAAGACTGGCTAGATCCATCATCCCAGGCGAATACAATAACCAAATCCAGGGAAACATGCTGTTCCTCATGATCATGTTCACACTTTTATGCTACCAGTTTTGTTCTCAGACTGGCAGGCTGGCTCCTATCTACTTAACCTTGGTTTGAGCCCAGTACCTTGGATTTCACTGTAGCATGTACTGCAGGAAATCATTGAGTTCCAACCTGAAAGTGCCAAGAAATGGAGAAGCCACCCTTTCCCTGAAAGCTTTTCCCAAATTATTCACCCAGACTGCTTTCAAACTGAATGTGACTGGCTCTAGCTTCCAGCTACCAATCCATTCTGCCTTCTCTTTCTCATCAGTAAAGGGTCTTTCAGTACCTCATCTTTTCTCTCAGATAATTACACTATAATCAAGACTCCTCTTGAGTGTCTGTTGGATAAACTAAATTCATTGAGCTCTGTATGAATATCACTGAAAGGCTTTTCCTGTAGCTGCAAAATATTTCTGATATCATCTCCAGCATTTCAGCATCCTTGAAAAATCGTGGATATTGAAAGTAGAATTCAAATTATCTAAATTCAGTTGTCTAAAACACAGGTGTCTAGTCTAACATAATAGTTGTGGCTCTCTCTCCAGCCAATGAAGAGAGACAGACAGTGCCAGGAGGCAATTTATCCCACCCCTCTCAGGCACTTTGGATAGGCTGGATGCCCCGTGAAGATGTCTAACTGAATGCACAGGATGTCTGAACAGCTAGTTTAGACTATATGCCTGTCTTTTAAATGGTGAATGCTAGTCAAGATGTGTAGCACCACAGAACTGTACAAATTCACATATCAATCAGAGAAGAAGATATCACCTCCCACTCATTCCTTACTTCTACTAGTAATACACCCCTCAACAGAAGTAGATTTTCCACTTGGAATTTATATTCAATTGCTCCTCTGCTATGAGTGCTAAATCCATGTTTAGAGGCACATTTACAGCATACGTTCACACATTCCGTAAATAGGCCTATGCACTCCCAGCTTCTGGATGTGTATTTTTTTTTTTTGTATTCAGTTGTTACAAAAATGCGTGCTGTGTGAAGATCAGCTTATCAGACACATCCGTTACGAGTCCCTTGCCACCATGTCCTTCTCATTGTCATATACGTTTAGCAACACTTCATGCTGGTGTGGGCCCTAGAAATGCACTATACACTAGGACCTGGGGTGCTGGCAATAAAATTCACAGTGACGTCCCTGCTTTGGAGAGATTACAAAGTAAAACAGCACATCTGTTCATCACTCATTGCAAATGTTGTAACATCCCATATTGCTTTAGTTCTGAGGAGAAAGAAGGAAAGAAACACACCTCACCAAGTGAGTCTGAAGCCTGTGTTACAGCGGCGCAGTACTTCAAAAGGGACCATTATTGCAAACCTGTACGAGAGGATTTGATGGAGAAGGGGATGCAGCGGTCTCAGATCACTTTGAATGATGACCGCAGTAGGATGGCTTTTCTTAATCCAAAATTTTGTACAGCAAGATTGCAGCTGTTACAGTCTTGTCCAGACAAAACAGCTGCTGAGATAACTCCAGCTTCTTTCACATAATCCCAGCAGTTTAAACAGAAAATACTAGAAGCTGCTGCTGTTAAAAAATACACTCTGTGTACAAATAAGCTGGCTGCAGAACTGTGGCTCCCTTTAAATGATGTGGAGGAGTAATGTTAATCTGACTGCAGCTCTTCACAGACAATGCTGAAAAAGCTCCTGCATTACCACACCAAACTGAAGCTCATTTTGATGGAAGAAATGTAACAAAAATGTGCAGAAATGCCACTTCTTAAATCAGCATACTCAGATATCTTTGTTGGACATCACCACGCTCAGCGGTGACTTTGTCAAAGCTCAAAAGAACACTGCTGAAGCATTTTACGTGTTTTCAAAAGCAGTTTCCTCCTCACTGGAAGGATTAATACTATTCAGATCAAACCATCTCTGCTGGAGTAACAGAAAGGTCAATACGTATCTGATTTTTATTTACCAGACAGAGGACAGTTTTGTAGTATAACTTCATGATGGTAGCTCCTTTTACCGTGTTACAGAATCACTTTTAAGAAAACAGCTTGTGTTTTGAAATCAAATTTGCCACTGGGGGAGTGTTTTGCTGTTGATTGAAAAGCTACTGCTGTAGAATTGAACTGAAACTGAATTTAACTGAAAAGAATTCAGTTGCTGTGTCTATTTTAATGGGGTCAGAAATACTATTGTTTACATAAACTGCCAAATTGAGAACACAAATACCTAGATGTCTGAGCTACAAAGGTTTAATCCGCAGTTTAATATTGGGTTCAATTTTAGGACTTGGGAATATAACAGACACTGCACTTCATGAAAATGTCTAATAGGATAGGCGTGAAGTCACTCTGGAAATAGCTGACATTATTTCAGGTCCTAGTACCATGAGCACTACTGTTACTGCTGCCTCGTTTCCCTGCTTGCACCCCTGTGGCAGAGATGGCTGAAAGAGGACTTGAGCAGTCCTAACCCATTCCCGTGCAAATTCTCCATTTTAAGTCACATGGCAGATCAATCTAGTTTGGGATAATCTAGCTGATTTTATTTTAAAGTGAATTAGGCTGGGAAACAGCAGTCTCTTTGTAGAAATGATATGATTTCTTACAGATTCTACATGGCTCAATGTGCCCTGGGAAGTGTATAATGGCCAAGGAAGCAATTACAGTTTTTGTTGTGATATGTATGTAAAATCACTGCTTTCAGCTGAATCCTTGAGTGCCATAAGTGGAAAAAAAACCCTATTTATTACCATTTAACCCACCCAGTGATTCTGCATCTATGTCTGTGCAGGACACCAATTGCTCTAGCTTGATGTTGGCCTTCATCGCTATGTCAGTGCTAGTAAATAATATGGACAAAGGGCTCTTATCTAAAAAATGCTCTTTCCCCCCAAAGAAGGGTGACCTTGCCCAGTGTGGCGGGTTGACCCTGGCTGGGCACCAGGTGCCCACCAAATCCGCTCTATCAATCCCCCTCCTCATCTAGACAGGGGAGAGAAAATATAACGAAAGGCCCGTGGGTCAAGATAAGGACAGGGAGAGATCACTCACCAGTTACCGTCACGGGCAAAACAGGCTCAACTTGGGGAAAATTAACTTAATATTTTGCCAATCAAATCAGAGTAGGGTAATGAGAAAATAAAACATAAATCTTAAAACACTTTCCCGCCACCCCTCCCTTCTTCCTGGGTTTAACTTCAGTCCCGACTTTCTCTACCTCCTCCCCAACGGGGAATGGGGGTTGGGGTCAGTTCATCACACCTTGTCTCTGCCGCTCCTTCCTCCTCAGGGGGAGGACTCCTCGCTCTTCCCCTGCTCCAGCCTGGGGTCCCTCCCACGGTAGACAGTCCTCCACGAGCTTCTCCAACGTGGGTCCTTCCCACGGGCTGCAGTTCTTCACGAACTGCTCCAGCGTGGGTCCCTTCCCCGGGCTGCAGTCCTTCAGGCACATACTGCTCCAGCGTGGGTCCCCCGCGGGGTCACAAGTCCTGCCAGAAAGCCTGCTCCAGTGTGGGCTCTTCTCTCCATGGGGCCACAGGTCCTGCCAGGAGCCTGCTCCAGCGTGGGGTTCCCATGGGGTCACAGCCTCCTTCGGGCATCCCCCTGCTCTGGCATGGGCTTCTCTGTCCCCGGGCTGCAGGTGGAGATCTGCTCCCCCGTGGACCTCCCTGGGCTGCAGGGGGACAGCCTGCCTCACCACGGTCTTCATCACCACGGGCTGCAGGGGAATCTCTGCTCCGGCGCCTGGAGCATCTCCTGCCCTCCTTCTGCACTGACCTGGGGGTCTGCAGGGCTGGGGCTCTCACACCTCTCTCTGGCTGCAGTTGCCATTGTGCAGGTTTTTTTCCCCCTTCTTAAATCTGTTCTCCCAGAAGCACTACCATCATCGCTGATGGGCTTGGACTTGGCCAGTGGCGAGTCCATCTTGGACCCGGCTGGCATCGGCTCTGTCAGACATGGGGGAAGCTTCCAGCAGCTTCTCACAGAAGCCACCCCTGTAGCCCCCCCGCTACCAAAACCTTGCCACGCAAACCCAATACACCCAGGGTGCTCACTGGGAAGCTGCCTGGGAATGTGCTGTTTGACATGGGCCCAAGCTGTTCCACGAATAACAGAACAACAGGGACAGTCCCCTGGAGGGTGCTCAGGTCCCTTGTGCCTGGCAGTGTAGGTGTAGCCCAGAGGACCTGAGAAGCAAAATTTTTCCCTGCTTGAGCAAAACTGGATGAAAGACCAGATACATAACCTGTGTTTGTAACATGGCTTGACACCTGCTCCCTGAGCAAATCTGGGTTCTAATTCGACTTCCATTAGCATCTGTTCAGACTGAGAGAGGCCAAGTCTTTCATTAAGCCAGTTATTAATGTTCACGATGTTGAAGTTCTTAGTTGTTTGTAAGTACTGTCTTAGCCTGTTCGCAACTGACAGCAATGTACAGCACAAGTTATATATTGAAACTTTATAGTTAGAGAGACTTTCAGGTTATGTAAATGGAGCTTTGGGGATGCTGAATAATGTTATCAGCCAATATCCTATCCTTCTTGTTCTGTACTCTAGCTGTGGAGCACGAGAGTTATATTTAATATTGATAAAGTGTATTAAAAAGGCTGGGTTTAGTGGCTTCAGCATGTGTTTCTTAAAAATTAAATTATGTTTCTATTTGAAAGAAACAACAGAAAAACAGCAGTGACAAAGAAAATATCCCTAGGGAAGTATCTGCTTGAAATTCCAGATGGAACTGAGAAAGGCAAAATGCAGCTGTCCCAGACAAAGGGCTGTGATATGAAGAGATATTCTCATCCTTGCAGTTATTTCCAGACTTCACATTTTTCAGGTATTCTCTGTTCCCCTATACAGTTTTTTTTCTCCTAGAAAGCCCAGGCATGGAGCAGAGCAGCTATCGTACCAACGCGTAACAAAGACGGTGCTCGTCCCAAGAGTCTGAGGATGGGATCTAAAATACATGTAACTATTTATTTAGGCAGAATGTAAGGAGACAAACAACAGGTGCCTATTTTTCCTTGCACACACTTCCTTAGGGACCAAAGCTCACCAAGGCACACCTCTGACCGTTATTACATGCTGTTACAAACAGGTTGATAGGTATCAGCTATAGACACTCCAGCACTTCTTGCTAGACATCCATGCCAAGATCGGGTTTTTTCCTGCTGTTAGCCAGCTAATATATACTCTTTTTTTTCCCTCCAATTTTTTTTTTTTACTCAATTAGTTTTTTCCCTCATGAAAAGCTAAGGATGATTTTTTTTTCATGCTAAATCTGTGCATTCTCTTGTCAGGTGGATCAACAACAAAAAAGGTTATGCATGTACAATAATTGCTTTATGCAGGTGAGTCATGCCCTGATTTGCTTCTGAATCTAGATTTTACTTCAAATATTTTGCTCAGGTTCCTTTGTGCTTTTTTTCTGCTACCTGCTGTAAGAGTTAAACACTCAAATTTCCTGTGATTTAAGCTCTGAACAGACGGGTTAGAATAAAGGAAAGCATTGAGAGAGACCAAATGAGCCAGTTTTCTGTCACTCTTTCCAGGCTGATTACAAGTCTCATACTGTGCTATGCCCCCTTGGAGTATTTTACAAAAGATTTAAAATCTGTTGAAAAGGTAAATGAAATTCATCAAAAAAAAAAAAAGAAAGATTTTTCTGACAGTCTTTGTTCTACCCAGATAAGGGACTGCTTCTGTATCATTTACAGTCTTCGTGCACAGCAAAGCTTGTTGACATTCCGAATGGCTTTAAGACAGTGTCACTGTACTTGGGAGACATCCTAGCCCACACCACGCTTTTGTCATGTTGGAATCGCCCTCCCCTCCAAATGGTTGTTGCCGCTTCGTGAAAAAAAATTCGTTTTTTCAGCCTTTCCCACAAAGCCTGTATATTATTCTCTGAAAAGTCTCATTAAAAAATAGGAATTTAACCATCTTTCACTTGCCTGAGTTTAAGACTGGGAAATAACAGGAGTGACATAAACTGTGTTAATATTATTTTAATCACTGGGTTCTTTTAATCTGCAGCACATCAGAGGTAGAATAGCTTTTCCTGAAGAACAAAGCATTCAAATACATATTTTGTATTTTCCCCCACTGTGTTAATGAAACTGGGCAGGTTTCAAGGAAATCAAATTAGTCTCCTCTTTAAATATTCATTAATTTAAACAGGAGGACTGGAAAATTGGTCACTAGCTATTCAGTAAATAGCGCTCTCAAATTGGCTATGTCCTTATGATTGCTATGATTTTTTTAATAACATTGATTTCTTTATGCAGTGAAATAACATATTGATACAAGCACATTCAGGGCCATTAGTACGGTTATTGTTCAGCTGTTTTCTGTAGGGCTCCTGCTTAAAAAATGATACCTTGATGTGACCTTGTACATAATTTTTGAAGGTATTAAGTAATATTCTCGGACTGTCAAACTAGTGGCAAACCTCAGGGAGACCACAGCCAGAAACGCCGTAAAACTCAAAACAAAAAAGATGTAAGCACTTTGGGAAAAGGTACCCTAAATCCTATTTTCGATGAAACAGACTCTTGAATGTGTAAGTGATTCTTGAATATGCACCTTATGCTGTTATTTAGTTGCTTATTAAAATGCTACTTATATTGCAGATACCTGTGTTACAGACCTGCCATATTTCTGTCCCAGATTTCCTAGACAGAAGTTTATGAACGTGCCCACGGCGTCTGTGGTGGGCAGGGTGTACCCAGCCTGCCACACGTCTACTGCTGGAATGAGGAGTATTTGCAGAGTAAGTCTGAGGTCTCCTCCAAGCGGTGGGCTCGCTGAGGAAGCACTGACCATCTGTCCAACACACGAGCAGTACATCTGACGCCTCACCATTCAAGTGCGTCCACCAAAGAGCTGAGCTGTGGATGCATAAGGGATGTTTATTAGGAATTTGGGGAGGATTGGAGAGGCTCCTGCCCTTGACTGACTGCTGGAGATGTGGAAATCCAGGACTAGCATCTGAAGTCTTCTTTTTCCACCCATACTAAATTTTCTGGTTGGAAAAAGTACATCACGTGGAGAACCTTGGTAACATCACTTTTACGTACTGTAGGTAAAGCCCAGGGAGCATCTGAGCTGAGAATGCAGGAATCATTGATATTCACCCCCACATCACATAGCGCCTGGTCAGAGAAGATGCCGAGCGCTACCAGGAATCCCATCCTCGAGGTACAATTAGTCTGTGCAATTTATCACTTAGCCAGTTCTTCATTTGTTGGTTGCTGGCTGCTTTCGCGCAATGATGAATGAAACTGCCCAGTATGTTAAAGGGAAATTCCAGAAGACAAATGAGACACACAGCTATAGGTCACAAAAATAATCCTACTTCCTAATCTTTACAGGAATACTTTACTAGTAAAAAGAAAGGAAACAGGAATATAAACATTCCATTATTACAAATTTTTCTTTGTAAAAGCCAAAAATACCAATTTTTCTCAGATATTCTGAATAATAAAGTTATTCCCAACCCGTGGCAGTAAAACAGGACTACATTTTTTTCTTTTGATTCTAGAAATGCTATTTCAATGAAATCTGCGCTATAGAAAATGGTTGGTTCAGGACAGACAAAAAAGGTGCAGCCGGAACTCCTGAAATATAATTTTTGGAGAAAATACATGAGTTGGGCCAGGGAGGCAGGGTACCTAACACATTGCTTGGGGTTTATGTCCTTGACTCACTCTTCTATCGTTCTCAGCAGGGGATGGAAATTCTGCCTGGGCTCCAGAGGAGGAGGTTGGTGATCAGCGACCTGAACCCTGGGACACAGCCCTGTTGCACACGTGTGTGCACTTCACAGCAGCTGGGAAAGACTTCAGTGTCTGCGTAACCCCCCTGCCAACCATCAGCAGAAGCCAAACGTCATCATAAGCAAAAAGGTCCTGGTTCAAGTCTTACTATTTTTTTTTCAAAGTTAATAAACAAATAATGATTTTTTAATAATATACCAACAGAAAAATATTTTATCAAAAGGAAAAGAGAATACGGGGATGTACTGGGTGTACTGGCCAGGTGCTGGCAGGGGGGCTGCAGGGTGGTCTCTGTGAGCAGCAGCCGGGGCTGCCCCGTGCGGGACTCCAGCCAACCCACCTCAGGGCACGGCTGAGCCCCTCAGTCAAGATGATGGCACCTGGGGGAAAGTGTGTCTAAGAGAGGGCAAAAATGCCAGAGAGCAGAGAGGAGTCGGGAAAAACAGTGAGAAACACCCCTGCATGCTCCAAGGTCAGAGAAGAAGGAGGGGCAGAAGGCATTCCAGGCACTGGAGCAGAGATTTCCCCTCAGCCCATGGAGAGGACCATGCTGGAGCAGGTTCTCCTGAAGGACTGCAGCCCATGGACAATCCACACGGGAGCAGGGGAGCAGCGAGAGGAGGAAGGAGCAGCAGAGATGAGGTGTTATGGACTGACCACAACCCCTGCGGCACTCAGGGCAGGGGAGACAGAGGAGTTGGGGATGGAGGAGGGAAACTGAGGCTGGGAAAAGGGGGAGGTTTTGTCTTTGTTCCTCAGCATCCAACTCTATTTCAGTTGGCAATAAATTAAATTAGTCTTCCCCAAGTCCAGTCTGTTTTGCCCCTGATGGTAATTGGTGAGCTATTTCCCTGTCCTTATCTCAACCCATGAGCTTTTTCATCTTATTTTCTCTGCTTGTCCTGTTGAGGAGGGGGAGTGAGACAGTGGCTAACTGGGTATCTAGCAGCCAGCCAAGGTCAACCCACCAGAGAGGAACGTGGAGAAAATACTGCATCTTCACCCAGCTAGATATTTACCCCAGGGGAAAAAAAAAAAAAAAAAAACCAAACCCCACTTCCTTCCACCTAACTCTACTAATCCTTTGCCTCACTTTCCCTACATGCTTGTTTATGTTTATAGAGGCAGTGGATCTATGAATATTCATTTCCTCCCTCTCTAACGTTATCTGTGCTTACTGTTGGTGAAGACACTTAGCCTGGCAATGCTTTAAGTTTTGACCATCTGCCTCAGCTGGGGAGCACTATGGCGAAGCAATGGAGAACCTGAAGGCAAAAGAAATCTTCCCAGGTATCTGTGGAAACAGGCAAACCAGGGGGACAATTCATTGCCACAAGCAAAAGGCAGTTATCCAGGGCTGGAACTCAGGTAAATGTGGCAGGTTATGGCATTTTTATTCATTTTGCTTCAGTGGGTCAAAACACTTAACAAAAACTGTTTTCTTGGCACTAGGGGTTTTCCATGTGCTAGGCTGTCCACATGGCTGTAGACAATAGGCCAGTCCTTTAGGAGTCTGTGACGATTTAGGATTTTTTTTACTGCTTTTTTGTCATATCCAGCACAAGCATAGACTAGGTGGTTTCTTTCCTCTTTGGAACTGTCCAAGGAGAGCTTGAAGCATTCACAGACTCCTATGGTGTTTCTCATTCAGTTTGTCTTTTTTAGGTTAACAGTCTGAGTCTGTTCAATATTTCTTTACAGATCATGTTTTATAGCCATCTCAGCATTCCTGTTGCTCCACATCATCCTCAAAGCTGAGGTACAAAACCTTGGATCGAGACCTCCAGGTTACACATTATTCAGCATTATTAAGGCTGAATTACCATAGCTCCACAAATCTATTCATACAACCTGTCACTAAGTTACCTGTGCTCAGAGTTTTCCTTCATGCTCCTATTGAGGAAGATCTGCTTACATTCATTTGTCCTCGTATCACAGAATCATGGAATAATTCCATTTGGAAGGGACCTCGGGGCTGTTCAGCCTCTGCAAAGAGCCTGTCAATCTCTTGCTCATTCTCCCTGACGGTGTGCAGCTGCTCACCTCCTCCGCAACTCCTTCGCCTGCCAACAGCTCCTCACCCAGGGCACGTATCCCGTCACAAGGACACGGACACTGTCCCCTGCCTGCGACTGGGATGGTGGCATCCTCCCCCAGAACTCCGTCTGGGTTGAGGTCTTCGATACGCTGAGGCCCACGCTCCCTCCCAGGTAGTAGACCATGTCCCATGGTGCCTCACCACCGTCTTGGGTTTATGTATACAAAACCTTTCTGGTTTTAGGTAAATATACTCATCATTTTTGTATTTTGGTTCTTCCAGTTGTCTGAAGAAGGCTTTATCTACTTCCTCCCAACCAGGTGGTCTGTAGCAGACCCCCGTCACAATGTCACCCATGCTGATCTACCCTCTAACCCTCACCCATAAGCTCTCAGCTGGCTCATCACCCCTCCAGAGGCAGAGCCAGCTGCATCGCCCCTGCTATCTCACATGAAGGCAACTCCCAGTTGTGCTGATTTCCCAGCAAAGGTATGAGATCTTCCCCCATCGTGCTGTCATGTAGGCTCACCCTTATTTGGGTTCATACCCTTAGGATGGGCCACTTTCTGCCTTATGTTGATTACAAAGTCTCTTGTCCACATCACCCCACACCCTTTGTTTGCCAACCACTCCCTCACTTGATTATAGATCATCATCTCTCTCCCCCATCACTTCTAGTTTAAAACCTCCTTACCAGGTCGGCCAGCGTGTTGGCGAAGACATTTTTACCCCACGTGGTCACGGGGATCCCATCTCTTCCAAGAAGTTCTCGATCATCAGAAAGGCTTCCAAGGTCTTGAAGACAAATCTTTGTTGTTGACACCAGCCGTGCAATCCCTTGTTGACCTGTAAATCCATCCACTTTGCCTCAAGACATTCCCAAGGGAATGAGGAGACACCGCTTTGGTCTCCCACCTCCGGCCATCCCACCAGGTGGGACGGGCAGTGCTGTGAGGGTCCGTGTCCTCGCAACGTGGCTCAGGCTTGGCTCCCCAGCTGGGCTGGCCTCATCTCTGCCCCACACCAGAGGAAGAGCCAGGCCCTGTATGAAAGGAGAAGAGCTGGTTGAGGTGTTTTGGTTTTTTTTAGCCTCTTCTTTAGTTTTTCATGACTTTTTTTTAATATAAAGGGTTTTTCTTTTCCCCACTAACATTTTGTTTTGAATGGTTGGCAAGCTTTGCTGGTACTTGCCTAAAGGAAAAAGATACACCAGTGGGGAGGGGGAGTGCTTCAACAGTAAGCTCAAGTGCCATCAAGCCCAACATGGCTTTTTTTGTCTTGAACAAATGTAGGTGAGAGGCTGCTGCCTTCAAGGCCTGACTGAAATCAGACAAGAAAACCAACAAACTGTGAAGACTGTGACCTTTCTCTGTGACAGAATTGAAAGGACAGTTGAAGAAAAAACTCACAACATAGTTCAAAGTTCTGAAAAGAAGAAAACAAACTGGAAAAGTGTGGAGGAGAAAGTTCTGGACTCACAGCACTTAAGTACAGGCTCAATTTTGGATGTGTCAGTATCCCACTGATCTCAGAAGGTCTGTTTAGCGAACTGAAACACATGCAGTCAAGTGCTTGGCTTAGCTCATGTACTTCTCAAAACACCAGGAGGTATTTCAAGCAAACAAAAATTTCATCAGTGGCTTGCTTACAGCTCAGACGAAGGTTTTTAAAAGGTGATGATTTTGAAAACCTGGAGGCAGAAGGCCCTGGGCTGGCTGGGAAGAGTGAGGTTTTGTTTTGTGAATGAGTTATCATAGTGTCTCCTGATTTAGACATAAGCAGTTGAAGAGGTGACCTGATTTTTACATTGAAAAAATGTTATCGATGTGACTAATTGGAGACTGGAGGCAGGGGAGAGCTTAGAGGCACAGTAATTGTTCTTGTCTGATCAGAAGGATCAAAAGAGAATCCCTCAGAGAGCTAAATTAAAAAATGAGATTCCTGTGGCATGTTGATCATAAGATTGATTTTTTTTCTGGACATGCCTGGACAAGGAGAAAAGAGCTGAATATGATTAAACACAATTTTGCTGTCAGAGAGCTGAGGAATTTGTTCTCTTCACTACACGCCTTGTTCTATATAATGGTCACATTTCCATTTGTCTGCTCAACAGTTACCCTTTAAAAAAACCGATAGAGCTATTCTTTCAGGAACAGAGAACATACTATCTGGCTGTGAAATATCTGTGTTTATAGGCATTTCAGTGTAAGGGATCTGAGTGAATGATTGCTAACAATGATTTTTAAATTGAAGAATTTTGTTTCAAGACCGCATTGACCCTCTGCCTTACGGCTGAGGACACATAAAGGCCACTCACATAAACCCCTGTGGCATCACGGCGTGCATGCAGTAAGCCCAGAGTACTGAGGCCAAGGAGTAGGAGACCTTTGGAAAGCCCAGCCCAGCTACGACCAGCCTCCCAGTTCATCCTGCGAAGCCTGGCACCAGTCAGGACTTGGCCCTGGGGATGTCCAAGCTACTGTGGCAGATGACGTTGTGGGTGAGCACGTCTGACTAGGAAAAAAAGAGAAGATGCTGCTGTCCACTTTATGTTCACTCCTGTCCGCACATGCTGGCATTTCCAGAATAGGACTTATTTTCCCCCTGAATACTTCAAATCTTAATGCCACCAAATGCATACAGAGTGAATGAATTTACAGCTTTGTGATAGCGCACTGTACAAAATGCCCTTGGGAAACTCATCATAAGGGAATTTCTTTAGTATTATACAGCCTCATGCAGGAAAAGCCTCAAGGGGGGCAGATCCTGGTACACACACATGGGGCATTCAGAGCAGGACGTGTCCCATGCCCAGCAAGCACAGCAGGGATTTGTTTCTTTAGGTTGTGCTTCAAGGTCTCCTATTTTTTTCAGCTAAACCGAGGTCTCACCAGGCAGGGACACAAAAACTGGTAAAATGGATTAAGTCAAGGACGGGCTGAAAAATTCCCAGTCCTTTCTCTTGAAGTAGGAGAGCAATAGTGCTTGATATGTCCCTCTTGTTTCTCTAGTTGAATTCTTCCTTTTCAATAGATGCACAGCTAGCTCACACCACCCCGCTGACAGAAATAGCTGAGTTTCCTTCTCTACTTCTTGATTTATCTTCACCACGGTACATGAGATAGATAGATACACGTAGGTTGGTCTCCTTCTTGGTGTCCTCTTGACACACTAGTTACAGAGTAGTCTTCAGTGTTGAAAATATTTCTGTTACCACTGCAGGCTTTTCTAGAGGGGTACCTTGTTAATGCCAGTGCCAGATCTTTGCATTCCTCTCTGCTGTTGCTTTTATCACCCGTTTCTGCTAGCTAGGGACAGAAGAGCCAGCGCTGCTCTCTGTGACTGCCCTTTCCCTTTTGAGGCATTGCACTCAGTGCAAGCTGGACATAAGATGCATTTTTGTGTGCTGCTTAGCTAGGCACTTCATCTTCTCTGGCATTCATGTCTTGCTACGTTTTTCTTCAGCTTAACTAAAGGGGTTTGTAAATTGATGTGCTACAAATACTAGTGTTTTCAGCTCTGGAGTGAATCCCAGAACAGAGAACCAGTATTTTTCCATTTAAAAAAAAATAATTAAAACCCGACTTTCAAACATGAAGAAAAGATTTAGAAAATATAGTATTCTACTAGAATAAAATGCTAATTTCTGTTTCATATCTTGTGGCAAGTATTTCTCTGTTGTTTCAGTATTACAGTCAATGATCAAAAATAGGTCAGTTCCCAAACCACATAGGACTGAAATGTGTAAGTTCGAAAAAGAAAGAAAGAAAGAGGGCAAGGAAGGAAGATACCATTATTAGTCTTCCTTTGTAAGTCTGGTTTAACTAAACTCAGACTAAAAGTTTTAAGCTTTCCTAATGCCCCATGAGAAGTAAAACCATTTTAAAATAAAAATAAGACAGGTTGAGCTTTCATGTAATTACCAGTTCGTGACATCAGAAGAAGAGGAATTTATTCTTTGGCTGATCTGCAGGAAGGAAAAAAACGTGTTATCCCATTTCACAGATGAGGAACAGAAACATAAAAGCCTAAACTCTCCCTGTCCCACTTTGAACTTCCAGCTGGGACAGCTGTGTGAGGAGCAGCAGTGTTCCCTTCGGTGTTCACGAAGCGAAACAGGCACCTCCAGAGAACAGTTTCCTAAGGCAGCAATCATGCTACCTACATGAATACGCTCAACACTGACAACTCAGTGCTTTCACAATCACACGTGAGAATCCCAAAACCACAAACTGGTTCAAATCAGATTTAAGAAAATGCACTCGGGGGTTGTTCCATTTTCTGCAGCTGTTAGGTAGAGTTCGGTCACAGTTTTTTCTTAACCATAAGACCCGAAAAGACTTTTTAAAAATATAACTGTAAGATTCTTGAGTAATGCCACATCTATTAATGCTAAGGTTTTAAGGAAAAAATGAGGCAGCTCTCACAAACTTCAGGCTAAAGATGGAGAGCTGGCAACCTTCTATCTCCCCTCTCCAAATGATAGATTTGAAATGCCATTTTTTCAGCAGGGCTTCCCTCGCCTGACTGAAATTTTTTCTGTTGTTGTTGCATGTAGCCAGCCTGACCAACGAAGTGGTAATTCACGGCTGGCCGGCTGATATCAGATGCTCGCCCTGCTGTGTGTCCCTGCCAAGGCTCTGCACACAATTCGCTCTATTGAAAAGCCAGCTCATTTCCACTTGCAGCCAGCTCTATTCATATTCCTCTCAGAGTTAGTGACAATAAATATTATAAAATCACACAAATCCAGATGGTGTGGGTTGGAGTTGCCAGCTGTTCTACCACTTGTGAATTGCCTCTCTTGTCCTGCAGCTTGGCTTCCACAGAAAGCATCTCATCAGCTTCCTATGGTCTCATTGCATTTCTCTACAAGCCATCCTCATCCTGAGATATTTTCCACTTTCACCGTAGATATATGAGAGAGAGAGGCAAAGCAAACTGGAGACAGAAAAATCAAAGAACCTTTCACCTAAGAAATGGAGGATTATTTTTCAAATAGTGACCTTAACCCCTCAGCAGCATCCCTGTTTTCACCTATGAAAAGAGACTACTTTAGGGGTCCGGCTGATTTTTACTAATTCTCTTTCGTAGGAGACTTATAGCTAAAAGAGAAGCAAAGGTTCTCTAATCTTGCCGGTAGCTGTCATTGCAAAAATTGGGAGGAAGCCAGTGCCAAACGTACACAGAAACTGAAATACTGTCACGACTGCTGCGAATGGCGTAGTGTAAATCCTAAACATTGTGACGATTACCTTCTTTTAGCTTTGAGTGTTTGCTCTGAGTTTGGACTCTTTGAGCCCGGGGTGGTATCTGCAGTGAAGTTACCGTTCAAATGATCACCAGCGTAAGGAGAAAGGCTGCGACATAGCTATGCTTAGCAGTGCTGTCATTAATGTAGATGTGAATGTTAATACGATTAACGAATGTGCGACTGCCATTAGTTTTGGCCCTCATATTGACTGCCGTCTTGGGTTTTTTGTTGAAAAGGGATGCAGACAAGAGGGAGCAGGAGGCAAGGGAACTGGGACGAGCCCAAAGCCAGGAGAGCGGGGGAAGAGAAGGCCTGAGCCCAGAAGAGCGAGCAAAGCCACCAGCTTTGGCTTTGGGGACATGCTGGTCAGCAGTCTCTTGGGCTGTGGTGCCAGGCGAGAGCAGGCACCGGTCAGGCTGCAGATGCTCAGAGCTGCTGCTGCTTTGGCTGGTGCCACGGTTTGGGGCTGCAGTGGTGGGACGAGGGTGTCTGAGGAGGGAAGAAGACCCTCAGGGACCCTCCAGGCAGGTGTCTGAGGCACCAACGTGTCTTACCGGCAGTCTATCTCATTACATTTGCAGCAAAGACTATTCAATTACATTGGTTAATCTACTCTTTCTCTGGTAGAGCTACAAAATTGAAAAATAACAATAAGAGTGAGGCAGGTCCGGTCAAGCCATGAGTCAAGTCAAGTGGAAGGTTTCAGTGAGGAGCATGGTTGGGCAGAGGCATGGCCACAGCATAGCTCAGGCAAAGCAAAGCCCAAGGATCAGAGGTTGAGCCTAACCTTAACCCCAGCTCCTCTGCAGAGCAGGGGAGGCCCCAGTGAGGCACCTCACAGTTCTTTCTGCCACAGCTCTTTCCACCACAGTCTGACCCCAGGTTACAGAGCTGCCCTTGAGCACAGGCAGCCAAACGCCTCGTGGGACGTTGCAGAGCCTGCTGGTGCACTCAGGGCCAAAAAAATTAAGAATCATCAGGACAGTTGCTCCACTGGGGTCTACAAGAGTGATCACTGGCCCTTGAGGAAATCCTGCTCAAGGTAAGCTCAGAACTTTTGAATAAAGCTTTTAGCTCACGTTACAGGAAGGTGAAATTAGATTTGCAGATCCATAAACGCATCAGGATTCTGGAGGCGGCAAAAGTGTCTTTTGAAACATTCATCATTCCTACTTATCTCCAAGTCAGTGACATCCAGTCAGTTCTGGCTGAGAAAGCGAGTGGGAGAGGAGGGGAGCGCCCACCGCCAGTCTACACACAGCCCATCTCACAATGGCATGAAAGCTCCTCTTTTCATCCCCCAGCCATTGCTTCAACAGTATCCTTGGGTAAAAACCCCTCCAATCCAACAGACTCTTTTCTGTGCCTTTTCTCTCAGCATCCCTCCGTGCAGCTCTCTGTAACATTTCATTAACTCCCATCTGCCTCCTGATGCTGGAATTTTACCATCAGAGCCTGCCCAGAAGCAGGACGTCAGGCATCTAGGAAAACTTTGACTTAATAGGTAAGACAATTTAGGGTTAGGCAGCCACTGAACTGGAGTTATCTGGGTCACAGATTTCACATTTGCTATGCTATTTTTTTTTTTTATTTTATACTTTTATTTCATACCAAAGGGTTCAGTCACCAAAGTCCTACCCTCACCTTTGCTCTTAGACTGCTCACACCAAAAGACTGAGATTTATATAATCTCCCAAATTATTTCTGACAAAAAGCAGATGATGCTTGCTGGGATTTATTCAGGTGTCCATGGAAGAAGAGTCTCTGGCATAGCTTTCATCCTACTTCTAATTTCAACAAACAGGTCCCAGAAGAGTCAGATTCTCTCCAGCAAAGATCCTTGAACTACAATGTGACTCTTACTATATAAATTTATCATCCTTCCGAGTCTATATGAAAAGATCTTTGTAAAGTCCTGGCAAAACTCTGCCTTGAATTTACCTGGTAGGACTCCTATTATCTCAGTAGCAGTGCAGCAAATGAGTCAGCAGAGAATGTGCCACTGGGTATATTACTTAATCATTGACATCTGCTGCATTTGGGGACACATCTGAAACAGGCATCGGTGTTCCCAGCCGTGCCCCGGGGAGGCACTTACTTACCCTATGCGGGTGTGACTCAGCAACATTTTCTTAATTATCTGATGGTTGCAGGAGATTTCAAGATTGAAATTTTGTCAGCAGCATTTTATCCAAAGTGGTGAAAAGCTTCTAAAAAGCACTATTGGGACATATTCTTCCTAGCTTTATGGCACTGGGCCTTCATTACCATAAACAAACTCTGATACCTGAGTGTAGTCTTTTGGGGAATTTCATATAAAGCCACAGGAAGGCTCACTGCGATCGCTCACGCGCGTGCCCTTCCTTAAAAGCACCGGTACCCCCCCACGCAGGCTGGACCACCCACCCTGAGGTGGGCTCTCTGTCTCCCGAGGGACGGTGGTCTTCTTCCCTCGCTGCCAGCGAGGCTGCGCTGCCTCGGCACGGGGCTCACGGCTGTCTTAATCGTCTCACTGCGTGAACGCAGCTTGGCACCGGGTGTCTGCACAGCTTAAGGGTGGGATAACAGCGAAAGTCTTGAAAAGGTGGGCACCAGTTGAGCAAAGAGTCCCCACAACAGCTACCAATGCACTGATGGGCCATTACCCATCCTTGAAAAAGTGCAAGGAAGAGACCTGGGAAAAGAGTGTTTCTGCTTTCGGCGAGGCAGCAGCGGCTGAAAGGGACTGCATTTGGGGGGGGGGAAGAGAAAGCAGATGCCCACTTCAGCCTAGCAGGGATGGCTTTGAGCGTGCAATGGAGCTGACTGAGGATGAGTAAGAAGCAACCACCAGCGTGGAGGGTGTTGTTGATGCATGTCAACACAGCAAAGGTTTGTTTTACAGTTTAAAATGTAAAAAAGGTGCCATTATCACTGTGTCCTTACCGTAAAAGAAAAAAAAAAAAAGGAGAAAAAAATAAAAAGAACTCTTATTTTCAAGTGAAGAGTTAAAATGTGGGGTTTCATGATAACCTTTTCAAAACTGACTGAAGAACTAGACTGCTCCTGAGCTTCTCTAGATGCAGAGAAACCCTTCATAGACTTCCTGAGAAGACTCATTAATTGAGTATCAGCATTAGGTGCCTTGTAGTTTTGGAAAATTCTACTACATTTCTGCATTTTTAGTTAACCAAGTACTACAGATTTGCCTCCAAGCGACTGTGGGTCCCATGTAGGGCTGAAGGTCCCAAGTCCTAGTTCTCAGAAGTAATTCAAGGCCCTAATTTCAGCTGCCAGTTTGGAAGCAGAAAATTAGAAGCTTCCTTGTTTAAGCTTTCAAAGGAAATTGGAGAAGTGAAAATGTGAGGTTTCTTTTTTTTTCTACTTCTATTCTGAAATTTGAAACAGCTGCCACAAAATGTTTATAACCATACATAGTGCTCAATAAATGTCTAAACCTGGAAGGAACTATGCATGAATTATGTCTGATTTATACATTAAATAAAAATAGAAAGAGCCAGTTGAATTTTAAATGTTCTTCCTACATTCAGTAAGCCTTGAAATTACGATGTCTATAGAATATTGCCTGCAAAAACGTCTAAAGAACTGCATATACTATATCAAAAGAGTTTATCAGATAAGGCGAATACTTGGGCCTAATTAAACCTTCTTAAATTGACTTTTCATAGGGAGAATTATTGGAAAATAATTTTATTTTTAAGATCACCCCATAACATGCAGAGGAAGATTAACCACAAGGCAAGGTCTGAGCTGCCAGTAATTGCTGCAAGTAATTGCACTCAGGCAGGTCAATAAACCCACCGGGCGCGTAACTTTGCCTGCAGGAATCAGACCCCCGTGGGGAGGCAGAACAACCCCCTGCCCAGCCCCGGACCCTGGCCATGAGTGGCAGATCCC
Source organism: Haliaeetus leucocephalus (assembly GCF_000737465.1). Lineage (NCBI taxonomy): Eukaryota > Metazoa > Chordata > Aves > Accipitriformes > Accipitridae > Haliaeetus > Haliaeetus leucocephalus. The sequence goes on along the minus strand of NW_010972631.1, from coordinate 8,566,799 downwards.
AGACCAGCTCTGAGACGGCCAAATCTTCAGCTCATCTCCTTGCAGGGAAACGAAGCGTGTTTGATTACAGCATCTTCGGAGAGGTGGGAGCAAGGCCATGTTACGACCCTGACCCAAGACTCTGCTTGACTGGGTCTCTGTGCCAGCCAGGAGCGACAGCCTTCCAAGGTGGGGACAAAACTGGGGTCTCCAGTGTTTCCGAACACCCACTCTTCCTGCCCCCACCGACGTGAGCCAGGCTTTAAAGAACAGGCTCTATTGGAGCTGAAGTGCAACTTTCATATATGGTACAAACCAGTCAATAAAGTCATAATAGAGTTTTGACTACAATGTAATCCACCTCAGAGGATATGGAAGCTAATGTTTAAAAAGTGGTGTCATTATGTACCTTTACTTAGTCGCAAAATACTTTTGTAGATACTTTTGCTGCTGCTTTGGAGGATTATGTTTAAACTGCAGATACTCTCCAGTCACACTTACTGATTTAACTTGGGAGTGATAGTCATAGAATGGTTTGGGTTGGAAAGGACCTGAAAGATCATCTGGTTCCAGCCCCCCTGCCATGGGCAGGGACACCTTCCACTAGACCAGGTTGCTCCAAGCCCCATCCAACCTGGCCTTGAACACCTCCAGGGATGGGGCATCCACAGCCTCTCTGGGTGACCTGTGCCAGTGCCTCACCACCCTCACAGTAGAGAATTTCTTCCTAATATCTAATCTAAATTTACACTCTTTCAGTTTAAAACCATTACCCCTTGTCCTATCACTACACTCCCTGTTAAAGAGTCCCTCCCCATCTTTCTTATAAGCCCTCTTTAAGTATTGAAGGAACACAATAAGGTCTCCGTGGAGCCTTCTCTTCTCCAGGCTGAAGAACCCTGACTCTCTCAGCCTGTCTTCACAGGAGAGGTGCTCCAGCCCCCGATCATCTTCGTGGCCCTCCTCTGGACTTGCTCCAACAGGTCCATGCCCTTCTTGTGTTGGGGGCCCCAGAGCTGAAGGCAATATTCCAGGTGGGGTCTCACCAGAGCGGAGCAGAGGGGCAGAATCCCCTCCCTCAACCTGCTGGCCACGCTGCTTTGGATGCCCCCCAGGATACGGTTGGCTTTCTGGGCTGCAAACGCACATTGCCGGGTCATGCCCAGGTTTTCATCAACCAACACCCCCAAGTCCTTCTCCGCAGGGCTGCTCTCAGCCCATTCTCTGCCCAGCCTGTATTTGTGCTTGGGATTGCCCCAATCCCATACTACTTGGCCCGTATTAAGCCCAGGGAGTGAAGGTATTTAATATTTTGCCTTCCGGTTTATTACTCAGCCCACACAAACAAAGCAAAATAAATCCATCAAAATGTAATTTTAGGAAGAGTATTCCCAGGTTTTGTTAGCTAAATCACATTTTTGCAATTAACGTGATCGTTATAAACATTTTAGGCCTTGCTCAAGATCATCCGCGTATATCAAAATAAAATATTTTCATCCCAATTTTATGGCACAGCTCTGTTAGAAAAATACTTCAGCAAAACAACAAAATCAAAACAAAACCTTGCGGTTTAACTCCCTAAACAACAGAGGTAGTTTAGATTAATGTCAGCAGTCTCCATCGCCACTCTATGCATAATAAAAGCGCTTCCCAACTCTCCTTGCACAAACACAAGCGTTGTCATCTCGATCCTTCCTTGCCGTGTGCTATTCCCACCAGAGCAGAAGTGTGCTCTCTGTGCCCCCCATGACCTTGACAGCTGAACATTTCCTAGATTTTACCCCCCAAAATAAAGCAAAGTAGGCGAATGCACGCCCCGAGAGATACGCACGTATTTCCATCCACCATGGTATTTTCGTGGAGGTGGGACGGAGGGGTTGGCCCCCAGCGGCCAGATGTCGTGTCACTGTGTGCCCAAGCGGGTGCCTGCCCCTTTGGCTGGGGGAGGCAGCAGGCGAGGCGCGGGGTGCTGAGCCCATCACCCCCGTGTTCCACCTCCTCCAGAAGCTGGTTTGTCTTAATTTAACTAGGGCCAGCTAGACTTGGGATATCGGTCTACGCGCTTACCTTTGTAATGAGCCCCAAGAAAACTTCTCAGACGTGGCTCTGGCACCCATGAGCGTCGGTGCTCTACCCAGGAATAATCTTTTTACTGCAGACGTGCTCAAAGCCTGGAGTTGCTGGTATGAGAGCCGGCAACATAATGAAATGTCTCCATACAGGCCATGGCCCTTCTAGTTGTGAAATTTATGCTCCAAGGGTAGGAGAGGGCAACTGCCTTGCAGCCGGTCTTTGCCAACAAGCAGATGAACCATCGCAGTTGCCTCAGGGAGCTGTAACTGAAGTTTCTGGGGAAACAACATGCTGACACATCGTGTTATTGCCTACCAGTTTGAGCCCATCCCTGGATGACCTGACAACGTGGAGGTAAGTTAATATAGCCACATTAATGCCAAGCTTCATTCGAGACACTGACCACGTACGAGGCCCTCCTTCCACGTAAGGAGCACCTGCTCCTCCTCGCTTTGAGAAGAAACGTGTGAGAATAGGAAATCCTCTCCAAACCTGCTGAGCCCTTTAGAGAGCTACATAAATCTGCAGTCCCACCGTGTGAGTAACAGCTTACTACAAAATGAGGGGGCAAAGTAGCTGAAGCCATCCAATTCTACAGCTTCAGCGCAGGACAAATACAACCAGCAGGTTAAATGTTTCCCTGCTAAGTTTAAGCAGCAGTAGCCAGTTGCTGGCACTGCTCCAGGGGGTTTCTGCCTCCACCATCATAACGGATATTCTACCCTTTAATGTTAACAGTGTTTTCATAGTATATATTTTTCTTAAATTAAAAAAAACCAACCACCCGAGCTTTTTGTAAAGCTCACTCTGGGCCTTCCCTTGTTCCTCTGCTATCCATGGTGGTTTTGCCACTGACAACAAAAAAGGAAGACCAGAGCCTTTAATGCCCTACTTTTAAGTGTTAATACATTTACAGAAGACTATACAAACAAGCGCCGAACAGCAATTACACATTATTAGAGCTACACAATATTTGTACATGTTGCTAAAACAATGCTGCTAAATGAAGAAGCTTTATTAGTTTAGAGTTTTTGGCTGCTGTTATTAAAAATATATTTACCTGAAAGGAAATCCAAGTATTTCATTTTACAAACGATTTAAAATATAGCAGTAAGCAACATAAACTATTGCTTTTTATGTTTATACAATTTTTTTGGCATAACACTGCCATACAGTTACAGAATTATAAAATATATCTTTATAGTGCATTACAAATCCAGAAACTGGTTACCACTCCTACCACATACATATGGTATTGGTACTACCAAACATGCACGGCATTCTGTAATTAAACACTGCAAAGGAATACAGAGAAGAGAGCAGGACCATTCATAAAAACTGACATGTAGCTGTTTCATTTTGCAAGTAAAAATTGTTGGGTTTTGGTTTGGTTTTTTTTACTGCACTTTTTTCTTAGAATACATTTTAACAATGAAGTCTACGATATTTCCAAATTTTATCAGTGCAAAACTATACCTAATCATCTGTTGCTCAACTCAAACTGCATAAAAGGCAAACAACTATGGAATAGGTTAAAACACAGAAAAAAGAGCAACTAAGGATTAGCAAACATGCTTCAGCAGATCCTCAAAATATAAACGCCATAACCTTTTTTACTGCAAAACAATAATTTTCACATAGTTAGCCACAGTAGTAAATACATTCAATATATTTCACAATAAATTTTTGTTGATGAATACGCCACTAGACTTGTAAGCGTGGTAGAATTAAAAAGTGCTGAGTTTCTAAGAAGTAAGAGACTTCTTTCAGAACAATTTGCCAATTCTCACGTTTGTTATTTTACAGCAAACAGCTTAATGCTTTTGAAAATAAAGGTGAAGATAAATATAAAGCCAGAAGAGGTCTCTATTTAATTGGTCTCTATAGCTTTTGAACTATATTTTAGGAGTCCATTAGGTATGGCATGTATTAAATACACTCTTTAAAATAAACTCCTCCTTTCCCCGATGGTCTTAAGTAAGTATACTTAAGAACGTGGGCTGTAAAAGGAACACAGCTTTCAGGAAAATAAATAGTTCACAGGCAATACAGAGCACAGAGATATTAGAGACACACAATTTACATTCCCCTTGGAGAACTGCATCTAAGAACCTGTTAGTTGTCAACCTATGGTGTTGACCGTGACATGAATGGAGGGCGGGTTGCTCATGCTCAGGCCTTTTTGACCCATCCCTCATTTTCAGGCTCCGATGGCCATCAAAAACACCTTTTGAGCAGTTACTCCAATTGCAATTTGAACCAGGGACTCGTATCAAAATAAGTTACCAAAATGTGGAATGAGGAGTATGGTTCTCAGCAAATCCCAGATAGTATTTCTGCCTTCTACATGATCACAACGTTACACCCATTGATGCTGGTGTCTCCACATCCAGAGGTACCTCACTCAGATGTGGGCTAGGAATAGGTTTTGCCTTTGACTGATCTTGCTTTTACACTGATAGGAAAAAAAAATAAAATCTGTTTTGCAGTTGGAATTTAACTTTTAATACTTCATACAAAAGGATTTATGTATAAAAATTTATTCAGAAGGGACAAGCAAGATAATATTGTCATCAACATAGGACAAGTTTTCTTCCTAAGCAGACATCTTCTGCCTAAGGATAGAAACACAGGACATTTTCTGCCTAAGCAGGTATTTTATCACTAGAATCTCCTACAGCTTTTAAAAACTGACTTGAAGTGGATTACTGTGCATCTTACAGTACTTTTAGTAACTGTGTTTAAATGCACTAGCAATTCTTGAATAAACAGATCTGAGGCAAACAAGAGATTCCTTTTTCCACACAAAACCGAATTAAAACACGGAACTCACAGCCACAAGGGATTGTGGAGGCTGAAAGAAACCATGAGCTCAAAAATGGAAAAATTCCTGGAGAAAAATGGGGTCACCTTAGCTGTTCTTTATTTCACACCATCTGTTGGTGGCCACTGCTGGAGGCAGGATACAAGGCTAGAAACATCTTTGGCTCTGATCCACACTGGTAGCTCTTACGACAATGTACATCATTAGCGTGATATTGTCACACTTTTATTAATGGCAAAACTTACTTCATATACTTGCTTCTTATTCATAAATACAGCTTTTGTCAAGGAAATTCAACATGGTATGTTACCTGTAAAAGTATGGCGTAATAAGAATTACATTTTCACTTAAACATGTATATCTTACTATATTTTGTGATCAGTAGCATCACAACTGTCAGGAAAAGAAAGGTGCAAAAAAATAATTCAATTAAACAGATATACATAAATTTTATTTAAAAACAAACAAGACCCATTTTCCATTTGAATCTAGTAAATCTGCCTTGACTTACCTTATTAGCTCATCCATCAAAATTACACAAAGCTTCTAAAGTCTGTAAACTTTCTGGTTATAATACAGGTATATGCAACTGCAGATTATTAGAATTATCCTGGAATAATTCAAGGAAGCTTACACTAGGTTACATGAAATATTAACTATGATTATACAAATACCTAATACATCAGACTGCTGCAATCGTAGAGCAGGAAACTGGGGAGCTGACCAAGCCAGGGAACAGCTCTCAAAGGTTTACTGCAAATATTTTTAGCATCCTTCAGGTTCATGCCTTTAAATATGAGCAATACGGACACCAAGAGCTCAGTTCTGCTCCTAGATACGTGCACACGCGTATCTGCTCTTCTTATCCGAACGGTCTGCAGTGCACACCTCATGTACCCAAGCTTTCAGTCTCTACACCAACACCGAACCAGGTACCAAGGCAGAGTTACGTCCTGGATAGTACGGCACAGATCTGTAACTAACGTGCTGCATTTTTGCATGATTTGTACGATCGCCTTCACTTCCATGCGTGTACTCAGTAACATTTTGTCAAGTTGCGCGTTCGTATCTCCTCACCGCAGGATACGTAAAATCAAATTCACAGGCATGTGCATATACACGTTACTCCTGCTTAGCAGTACGAGAGGCTACTCAGATATACTTATTAGGAAAGAACACCTGTATGGGAGATTCTGTTCAATTAATAAATTAATAGCTCAGATTCCAGTAAAACACTGGGCCAAAACACATTATCGTAGTAAGTACACAGAAATCCCTGAATACTTAAGCATAATAGAGAGACAAAACTAAGTTTTAACAGTGAGCAAATGTGCTGACTTTCTTTGCACATCCTCAGTTTCTGAAGTAACGGTTAAATAATTAAGTATAATTAAGTACTGGCACTTATGAGAATACAATCATTTCAACATATACTGTACTGTAAACCTGAAAGCCAATACTTAGAAACTTCAAGCACAGGGTGCTTCTGGTTGCTAAGGCCATGATCCTGTAATGAAATGCATACAGTGCACCCACTTGATCCTCACAAATCTCAATGGGATGCTACACTGTATGATTGCCCTGCAATGAATCCTTCTTTTAAGCACTTGCAAAATTAGAAGAAACAACTCCTCCATGGAAAAGAATGATAAACATCACATTTTACGTAGAGCAGAATTTGTTAGTCAAAGTTGAAGTGTCCCATGGGAGTAATTCTGTTGATAAAGCTGTAAAACAAAGATTACAGAGTGCAAGAGCCCACCTGACACAAAAAACCTCACTTACCATAGTTCTTTGTAGGCAACTGGTATGCCACTACTCTTCTCACTTCTATGAAAATTGATAGAAATATACTGAGTTGAGGATTTAAAAAAAAAAAAAAAATATTGCAAACTTAATATAAGGATATGAGTCCCAAAGTTCTTGACTGTATTTTCAGATACACTGGGCCCTTAATGCAGACAGCCCTGCCAGATTAAAAGTACATGAAGTACTTAATTAGGAGTACAGAACCAGCAAGCATGTATAGGTGAAAGCTGTGTCACAGTAACAGAATACCGTACTGCAGAGAAATCTTCTGGATGCACATCCCAAGAGCTTTCTGGTCTAAAATTAGAGCAAGATTTTTTTTTTTTTTTTTTTTGTTTTGTTCAGTAGACAAAAGATCTCCTGAGGTCATCGATGTTCAATCCAATTACAGTATAAATATAATAACACCCCCAGCATCGCTTATTTCACTTGAACACCATGAGTTTTTTAAAAGTGTTTAACCTTAATACTAAAGTCCATAAATTGAAGGCTCTGCATAACTACCTACCTTATAGTTATGTTCCTCATACACAGTGTATAAATTTTCCTTATGCCATTCAAGAAATAACTATGTAAAAACAATGCTATTAAGTTGGCATGGTTAGGCACTCAAGATTTAAAAAGTCATAGGCAGAACATAAAGTTGTCCTCCCTGTGCGTACGCGTGGGGTCAGAGTCCTTAACTACACGGACCAATTTTATCTCAGCCTTTTCCTGTCCCCTTCTGCTCTGAAGGTCAGAGGCAAACACGGACAAGGGGATCCTAGATCAAGTCCAGGGTATTGTGAAAGGCTTCTCAGCACCATTCCAGCTTTAAAGAGGCAGTGGCTGCAAGTGGAATTCTCTGGGGCATTTCTGCTCAGACAGACTTAATGCCTCCTCGAGCAATCTGGGTTACCCTTAAAAAAATCCACATACATACATTCCTTTCCTTACAAGTCAGCACAGGAGGAGGAGGGATATGTCTTCCTTCTTCCCTGCCTTTTTAGGATGGAAAGAGCCTGATCTTTGTCCATGGGTACCAAGATCTCCAACTGCCATTCTATTTGATCCCAAGAAACAGTGCTACCTGGGGAAAGCAACAGATGATGCACTGCCATGATGGGAATTAGCAAAACGGAAAAATACAAGACATTTTGTCTATGCTCTGAAACCCCTGAAGACTTTGCCATTTTGAGTTATAAGACTTCAATAAAGTCCCGTAGCACTCTCACACACACTAACTGTAGTTAGCCACTTGCCTTGTAACATTTCATCAAAAATACATTAAAGGCAGTAGATAATATATACAATTCTAAATAGAAAATAGATACAGAAGTTGTAGACTATTTTAGGGCTGTAGAAAGTGTGAGTTCTACCTGAATTATTTTTTAATTCATATTCAATTAACTTGCTGGGTACTATCTTGTTTGACTGAATGGCATGAAGTCAGAAGAGGCTACTCAGGGAAAGCAAACAGTCCTTCAGTGAAGAAAGTTGGGAAAGATCTTAACTGGGAAATTCCTACTTGCTGGTCTCCAGCTGGGCCAGCAGACTGGCCTGCCTCAGATTTCAGCTGATCATCAAAATAACATTAAACTGTGAAAGACCTCTGACAGAGAGCAAAGAGAGGAAAGAGACAGCTGGAAGGAAAGCATCAGGATGGCCTTTCTCTCCCAGACCAGCAAGAGGGTGTTCAGCATTGTGCAGACCTTACCCAAAACTGGCCAAGAAACCTCCAAGTTCAGGTAAGATCCAGCTGGACAGGCCTGGTGACATTGTCTCTGACGGCTTTGACGATGAAGCAGTGCCTTGTGGTGAAGACACTGCTTTTCAGCTGTCCAGAGGCCTTCTAGGTGCTGAACCCAGCTGGGGGAGTTGTTTTGTTATAGCTTATCATCAGAGAGCTTTCACACTGAGACCAAATCTGAGTGATCAGAGATATCCCTCCCCGCAAATTAGTAGTAGCAACAAACGAGTCAAGAGAAGAGGGAACCTAACAGGGACTAAAAGAAGTCTAAAGCACAACTTCCTTTGTACCCAAAAGCTGTGGATACAGTTTCATTGTAAGTTAAACTTTAATTCAATGTACAATGATACCCAGCTGCACAGGACATTTTGATACCCATTACGAAGTGTCTCCAACAAGGATGCTAATCTAAGGTAAAAGATGCTGTGCAAATACTGCCTTTAAACATGAACATAGTTCCTAAAAAAATATCCACTAGGGAAAAAACTGTGCTCTTGAAAGAATTTCTAGTCATTTCATAAAAGGAAATCAACACTTAAAGCATATTAAAAGAAACTTAAAAATTCTGATGTTCCAAGGCCTTCTAGTAAGTTACACTTTTTTTTTTCTTTTTTTTTTCTTTTTTTTTTTTTTAAATACTGAATTAATTTAATGGCAAAAAAATAGATAAGCTTTTCTATGCAATCTGTCTGGAAAAGATAATGGATTTCTTAGCTTTGAAGATACACAATTGTTTTAAAGAGCCACACCTGGTTGACTGCTGATAAACAACCGAGTTGAAGAAAAATAAAATTCATTAACCAAACAGAAGCCTAATCTGATGTATTCACAACAAGCATAGTCTCATGAACATTTTATACTACACTAGATGGAAATTTCACCCAAAATGAAGGAGCAATGAATAATTTGCTTCATTCAATATGAAATATAATGATTTTTAACCTCAGACTCATGATTTGAGCTCATCCTTGTTTTTTGTGGTGGTCCCCCCTGAAAGTGTATCCTTATCAAGATTATCTTGTAGTTCTGCTGACATGTTATTTGAAGAATTCTCAGTGTCACATAAATCTTTCTCTATAGTGTCTGGGTGATTTCCACAGTCACTGTTCAGATTTTCATCATCTTTTTTGGAATGAGAAGCGTCCTCCTTTCTGTCTGAAGTATCATGAATTTCTTCCGATTTTGAAAGCTGACCGCTATCGGTATCGCTGTTCTTTTCACTGTTATTCTGCCTAACAGGATCACAGTTCATTTCTTGTTCATCCTGGTCATTTTCTTCCCTGTTTTTTGTGAGTTCTACCTTTCTTTCTTCAGTTGTTTTACCAGCAGAGCTTCCACTTGCTGATGTATTCTTAGGCTCTTTTGGTTTCTTATGCTTAGGAATATAACTATTGTGAATAGAAATCGGAGATGCTGGCTTTTTATTTGTTTTGCTTGCCTCCGACTTCTGTTTTCTTGGGGGTCCCCAGATAAAATGCTCTGAGGGCGTATAGTGTTGCTGGGCAAATCTCAGGAGTTTCCTCCTTTCTCTTCGGTCTCTAATAGTATACACAAAATATTCTAGAGCACTTTGCTTAATATTAGGAATGGTATCTTCCACAAGAGCTTCATGGAGGATAAATTTTACCAGGGGAGATTTGAAACTCTCATATCCAAGCTCGCCAAGGCTTTTCAGAATTCGAGTGATTCTCAAGTAGTTGTGTTGAGACCTTTGGAAAAAAGGGTGAAAAAATTCCATTGAATCAGAACCCTCCTCCCCCTGCCCCCATTACAGATACAGAACTGGAACTTCAATTCCTCACTCCTTTTTATCACTCCAGGTGTGTACTTCAGGCTTCCTGTACTTTAATTTCTCACAGCTGCTGAAGCCTGCTAGCACCTCCTTTGCTAGGATGTTGTGAGTGAAAATTAGTGTCTGTAAAATGTACTGAGGCAACAGGCTGACAAAAAATAAAATCAAAGCATGTACTGATTTTGATCCCTTCTGCTGTATGTACTCTTTCTGAGGAGAAAAGCCAGTCACTTCATAAAATATGGGGTTTGTAGTGTATTGCAGCAATACAGCTACAGAACAGGATCCATTGCACTTAAGTTATTTAAAAGCTGTGTCTCCAGTCTAGACTAGCTACCTGCACTTCTGATACAGTCAGTGCTGGGAGAAAAACAGGCATCTCTGGACAATGAGTCCCACTGCCGTAAGAAGCGTCTAAGATAAATGGAACGAACTATGTTCTGGAAGTGTTTATGAAGAACTCTTTCCCTCATAAAGTACGCCTAAGTAAACAGTAGAACTTAAATGCCTAAATTTTAGATGGCTAAAATTAGGTAAAACCAGTCCCAATTCCTGACTTAAAACTGTGTAGCTACTCACTGGTGAGAATATAGCAATTACAGTGTAAAAATGTGCAGTGTGTCACACCTGGGCTTCCTGAAACCCTGTTTTATCTGTGGCCTGAGTCTGAGCCCACATCCCTATTGGCTCATATAATATTTAAGTAAAATTAATAACAAATTATTCCCATTATTCACCCAGAATTACTCATCAGCAATTCTACCTACAAGCTTTCATTTGGGTGGGGAAAACAAAATACTGCAAGAAAACAATCTTTGGTGGGGAAAACAAAGTACTGCAAGGAAACAATCTTCAGCTCTAAGGTCAGAGGTATTAGGAAAGCGATCACAGGATTTGAAAAGAGATTTTGATACAATTAATCCACATGGGACAAAATTCAGTGCAAACTTATGCTCCACACAACGCCAATGAAAAGCGACACGTGATTTGCCGAAATTTGGGCTAAAGTTTGACTTAATGCATGATTAACCTCTCCAGTTAAGCACTGCAATTAAAAATTATCAAATACATAATATTTCTTGTTTTGAGGAGGGAGGGAAATCTTGTTATTTAGCTTCCATACAGGTGTGGAGAATTTGGCTTTTCTCAAAACATGAATACAAAGGTAAACCACGCGTCCTTTCCAACTGAGAAGCAGCACTTTGGGATCAGGTGAAAACGCGTTCAGTAGCATGACTAATTTGGAACGGTGATCTTCTTCAGCACCATCTGAAGTTGTATTTTCAGGGAATTCAATAATGTCACTTAGACTGGTAATGGGCGAGAAGCACAATCAAAAAGAGGGGAACGAGGAACATACGCATGCAGACACAAGCCAGGCATCGGCTATTCCTTTTTCTCTTTTTCCTGGCAATCTTTGGAAAATATATCTTCCCTTTCTCCAGAAAACAAAAGGCTAAAGAGATTCTATGGCAATTCTAGAGAGTGGAGTGCATGTCATTACTTACTCATTCAAATGCTGAAATCTTTCTTGCCAGTTAGCAGCTCGTGCTACGTTTCCAGTTTTATCAATTAGTTTTATTCCAAAAAACTCCAACATCATTTTGTAAGCCAAAAGGAATCTTCTAATTGCTTCTTTTGTTTTCTTGAATTCCTAATAAACAAAGAATACATCCAAAATTCTAAGTGGCACTAAAGCGAGTACTTCTGCATTGTGTAAAACAACTCTACAGAACAAAAAGCAGTTATGTATCAAAATTAATGTGATGGTTTGTATTGAGCTCAATTTGTATTACCTCAATTTCATATGTAGTTAATTCTTTAGCATAGAAGTTCAGACCTTGTTCCCTCAGTGGGAAAAGCCTGTTAAAAGAAAAAGCACATTATGGCTCACAGTATATGAACACTTAATCAAATTAATGCTTTGAAACAGAAATATGTAGTAAGTGACCGACCACTGTATGTAAGTGTGGTTATGTTCCAGTTTTTCATAGTCTCCTTTCCATTTATTTAGGACTTCTTCAATATAAACCCCTGCATAAAAATAATTTGAAAACTATTAGGTAGCCATCAAAACCAGCATTCAGCTACATAAAGTACATGCCATGTTAACACAATGATAGAATACATACTTTAATTGTTTTTCACATACTATGTGAAATAAGGTCTATTACAGCCATAAATAAATTCATTTTAATTTAAAATTAATATAGTTACTAAAACTTAATTAAAAAATAAGAGATGTATCAAATTTCAATATAAATAAAACCAACTGACTTATACTGAGTTACTTACCAGCAGAGGGTATGTGACAATAGCCTCTCTAAAATATACTTCTCCAAAAGTTCTCATGTCCTAGATCCCTTTATCACACTGACTGGTAATTAACAAAGCACTTACATACAATATTGCATTGTGAATCACCTGTCATTGCCTTAACATGACAAAACTGTATATCTCTCTCTCTATCTCAACTGAGTAGAACAAAGCCTCAACTCTAAGAAATCTCCCATTCTAGGAATCTCACCAGCTGCAAATAACATTGCGATTAGGAAATCTTTCTCAGCTAGCTGTGGCTGAGTCTTGCTACCATTGCTATGAGTTTGACCTTGGGTTCTCAGGTCATGCTCAACAAATGAGAATTTCAGCTTTTAGTGGTCTCAAAACAGTTGTGGAGTTCAGTCTGTTCCTCTTGGAAAGACACAGTGATAGAAAAAGGGGGCAAAGTACATGCAAAAGGAAATTAATCATTCTTCGTGCTGAGACCATGCTCATGAAATTCAGTCACGGGCCAGGGCACTTTTCCAGGCACTGCACAAATACACAAAGTACATAAAAGGATGTTCCTTGTTCCAAAACCTGTACAGTCTCTTTCCATGAATGAATGTTCAGCGTTAGCCTGTTTCTACTCTGAAACCAACAACAGTTTTATCACTGCGGCGTGCCCTCTCCCAAAGTCAAATAGTATACGAGTGGCCTAAAGAGCCCAAAGTCCCACACAGATAGTCCCCTATTATACATTTGAGATGTCTCTCTCTCTCTCCCCCACCCCATGAAAATTTCCACTTGAGTCTCAGTGACAAAGAGGAACTCATTTGGTACTTTTCTTCAAGAAATGCTGAAAGCCGTGAGTCAAAGGGGCTGCTAAGAACATCGGGTTTCCAGTGCAGGCAAGGCTGGAAAAGGACCTTGGCAAGAGGACCTCCCGCCACCACCGCACTGTATCCAACCTACATTTCAAGTAGTGGAAAACTTGCTGCTCAATTCCAGGGCAGAGAGACAGACAGGCCAGCTCTGAGTCAGAACCACAAGCTAAATCTGCAGGTCATGGAATTAAACTTCAGATCTAGTACTGCACTAGAAATGTCTTTTTTTAATAACATTCCCCAGTAGTTCAGTCCCTAACATGGTAGCTTAGGCTCCCTCTGAACACACTCACAGAGCCACAGACTTAGGTCAAGGTGGTGGCTACTCTTTCCCATTCTCAGTAAAACCTTCTGCACAGCCAGAGTTCACAGCCATCGACACTTCAGCCTCCATGACCTATGAGCTACCTTTGACACTACCTACTGTGGCTTTCTCCTAAAATATTAAGAGAACTTTTATTCTTTACAGATTTTAGGTGACCATCTCTTCTCGTGGCTAATCCTCTTGAATTTCTCCTTCATTTTGCACTTTAAAGGATTCCACCCCGCCCCAACCTCTTCTGGCTTTCAGTTTCAGGTTCACGTGGTCCTCAGGTTCACATGGACCGCAGTGGCCTTCTCTTTCTTTCTGTATCTGTTCCCTGCATAGTGTCCCCTGAATTTGCTACCTCTGTACTGGTAATTGACAGGTCTAACTCTTCTTCCTGTCAAGCTAAAAACACAGCATCTGCCTGTAGGTATCTAGATAAAGCTCAAGATGATGAAAACAAAGGTCTTACCTTCCTTTCACATAACCTGACTTGTTTTCTCACTTGCTGAGGATATTATCACTATCTTGCCTATAAACAGCTCTCATCTTCAACTTTCCTATATGTACATCTTTACATCCTTCTGTATAACATTCCTGCCCACCCAGCTTCCTACCAGAACTTTGACATTTTGCACCTCAACATCCCTTTTCCTGACCTTGAAAAGCATCCTCTTGTCATGCTTACATCTACCCTGAATGCTGCTGGTATGATCATGTTTCTAGACAGCCGCTTTTTTATATTGCCTCTTTTTTTGCTTTGCATTCTTCCATTGTGAAGCCCTTTTTTGTAACATTAAACAAAAACTATACGCCTTCACTTCCAAAGCCTTTTGTGACCTGTCCCTTCCTACTGTATCAAAACCTATTTGTTGCTATGAGACTGATCCTGCCTCCGACAGGATCCTGCCTCAATGGCAGCCTCCACATCTCACTTCTGTACTCAGATGTGCACTTCAGTATTTCCTCCCAAGCTGCTCTCATGCCGAGAGGATCTTTCTACAAACACCTTCAAAGTAACTTCCTCCTCATTCTTCTAAAACTCTCAAAAGCTTATTTTCGGCCTGCAAATTTTTTTTTTTTTGCCAATGGCTAAGCTCTTTTGTGCCAAGACTCCTGTCTGTCATTCTAACCAAGAGTGTTTTATTGCCTCCTTCTGCTTCCCCATCTGTCTGCTACCCTCTTGTCTCACATACTTTGACTGCAAACTCTCTAGAGTAGGGTTTGTCATCTTTCAGCTAGTCCTGTGCTTGTGCAGAACCCTGCATATGAGGTTCCTGCTCCACTACCAAAACCACTAGGGACTTTTGAGAAATAATTTTATTATTGTTGTTATTCTTTTTCAACACCCTGATCCCTGCCACTCCTATTCAAGCAGCAAGAGTTTGTGCAGCACAGTGGAACAACTTTACCTTTGTTTAATAAAAGGTAACGCCACTACTGTAAAATAGTGGTACAAACAATGCCCTGTTCTACGTCATGCTGAAAATGTATGAGAAAAGCACCACCTCCCTAGAGCGAAAGCTAACTCTGGTTTAAGTATGTTATCAACACACTACTCCAAGACGGGAGGTTCAAGTGGTACAATATATAACTATACACCTTTAATTTGTCAGCATGGCAATTATCACTAGAGTTTCACCTTGTTACTATTATTAGTGAGCATTCTTTTGTTATCACTATTATTGCCACAGATTACTCACCATCAGGTTTAAATGGGATTTTATTTTTGTAAAAGCGGAGATTGCACAAGTCATTTTGATATCGAAGATCTTTAAAGTTCTGCTAAAAGAAAGGAAATAGGACATTATCAGCCTACAAAAACCTATCAAGAGTATCCAGAAAGTGATATTGTGCTCTTTGAATAATTTGAGGACAAAAAACATTTCATAGTTGTTTTAGGAACCACAGAGTTTCACTCATGCACTTAAAGACTCAGTTTAAGGATTTGCAAGTTTCTTCTGGCTGGTACCTTCTCCTACCAAGGCAGAGGTTAGAGCAGCAAGCATAGCAGCACCTTGACTTCAGTCTCAAGGAACTTGAGAGACAAATAATAAGAAGTCCAAACTCTATAATTTACCCTCTTCAATGGTCAAGGCACAAGCCTATTTCTGGGCTCCTACCACTGTTCCCAGGCTGACACATGCATGAACACCTGGGATGAAAAGACGTTGCACTAGTTTCACTCCTCTCCCGCTGGCATACATTGGGCCTCTGCATCAGCTTTTTGCTTCTCATTTCTCATATTTATTAGGCACCACAAAGGTTTAGGAATGTTTGGGTTGTGTGCTGTCTTCTACTAAAACCACAATTTTAAACCATAGAATATTCTCTTACTGGATACTGGTGTCGGTACTTGTATAAATCTCTTGCTGCGTAGAAGCTTCTCTTTGGCTTGGCTGTCAGCTCAGTTCCATCACCACCCTGAAACAGTCAGAAAGTAGGTAATAACCATACACAAACACACTAAATAGCGACTTTCTGTAATATTAAAAGAATTATTTTTCATGATGGATTTCAGCAATGTAAACAAACAAGAGTGCGCATTTGCCTACTGTTTGGTCAAACACTGCAAATCTCCCTGCTGAACACTTAACACCACACACTTTAAACCTAAATTAAAAAATAAAATAAAATAAAATACAAAAGCAAGACTATGAAATGTCCTTCCAAAGAGACGGAATTGCATTTAAATCAACAGGTTGATTGTAATTTCCAAATGCAAGACTTCAAAGTAAACCTAGCAAGTGCTGGCATGAGATAAGTAGCTGAACACGAAAATGCAGAGACACTACTCATTTTGAACAGGAAAACATACTATTTGCGAAGACTATTTGTCATGTGTACATTGACTTAATTGCTATCGTTGCATCCTGTAGAAGAAAACGAATAGTCATGGACAAGCCAAATTGCAGTTCTAACACCTTCTTGAACCATTTTCTATTATTTGTTTCTCAGAACTTAAATTTAAAGCCCAGTAAGAGGAACAACTAAACCCCAAAGCAAAAGCCTGCTTAGAGAACATACATATGTAGGAGAACTTGTACTGGCCCCCCGCTGTTCGGAAGCTGTGACCCAAAACAGCCCGAGCCCATCAAGGTCAATGGAAATAATCCCACTGACTTCAGCGAACAAGCTGCACACACTGAAGAAAAACAGAACATGAAGCCTTAGTGTACAGAGACTTCAACCTCCTACCAACAACTTTATTTTCTTTGTAATTTCTTTAAAACCATACTGCAGCAAAGGGTTTGTATTCTTTGGTCTCGTAAAATAAGTCTCTGCACTAAAACTAAAGGCCAGATTGGGGGGGGGGGCAGAATTAGTCCTATTCCTTGCAATACACATGTAATAGGTTAAAGTCAAGCCTAAAAAGGGAAGTTCCCTGTGACTGCACTGGATGTTTGCCTTTATTATTGCTCATCCCAATACTTATCAGTAGCACGTTAATGACCAGCGAGCATCTGTTTTCACTCTTCCTTTTGCAAGACCAGCTTTGACCTACGGGCAAAACAGGCTGGCTCGAGCAAGTGACGCCCCTTGACACTCTGTTATCGGGCATTAGTATCACCATCTATCAAGCAGAAAAGGGAAAAATGCTTACGCTTATTTAATTTTGCGCGGTTTCTGAACCAAATACAACAGTAATACATCTAAACGGGCTGAAAAACTACATCTAACAGGTCCGCCCTGCCTTCAGTTCCAACTCCAATAAAACTCGGGGCAAAGCAGCCCTTAATTTCCTTAGGGTCGGCACGCTCAAGGGTTCCTAAAAGAGAGAAACTTGCTCCGAAAGCTCCTCACCTCGGACCCACCAACGTACGCTCCAATATTCAGCTTTTTAACCCCTTCAGTTAAGAGGCCGAGTTCAAGACTGCCTTGAAGGTAAAGCAGAACCTTCCCTAGAAGCAGCAGCGGGACCGACAGCGACTTCAAGGCCTCATTTTCCTCCCAAGAGCCGGTTACCGTAACGACGGGGGGAAGAGGAGAAAAACCAGGCTCGCTTCCACCTC